>NW_015389983.1:93327-107112 GCF_001527695.2 Protobothrops mucrosquamatus
CATTTTCCACTCCCTTATTGTAGGGTCATGGTTCACATCTTCCAATCAACTTGGAAGATGTGATTTACTTCCGGTTTCTTTCTCCCGGGCTATCCTTATGCTCCTCCCTCTTTCCCAGTTGCTGGTTTAACTATATATATACCAGACAGTTCTGCACATTGTCAAAGCAAGAATATACAGTATTTGCAGCGTTGACAATAGCAGTCTCCCAGTATTTGAGCGACTGCCACAAAGAGGAGGGGATAAATTTATTTCCCAAAGCCCCTGAAGGCAGGAAAAGAAGCAACAGATGGAAACTAACCAAGGAGAGAAGCAACCTGGAATTAAGAAGAAACTTCCTAACAGTGAGGACAATTCACCGGTGGAAGAGCTTGCCACTAGAAGTTGTGGATGCCTCCATCCCTGGAGGTTTTTAAGAGGAGACGGGACACTCAACTTGTCTGAAATCGTATGGGGTCTCCTGCTTGAGCAGGGGGCTGGACTAGAAGACCTCCAAGGTCCCTTCCAGCTCGGAGTCTAATGGACTGATTTCTTTTATCCTTCTTTCAAACCACTCTTCCTCTCTGGCCAGACTGTGGACTTTGCTGTCTCCAAGAGACCTCTGCCTTTCAGAAGCAGATGGACCTCTGGATCTTGTCCAGATGGGTTTGTGCTCCTGTGTCGTTTTCTTTTCTTTTCTTTTTAATCCAAAACAAT
Source organism: Protobothrops mucrosquamatus (assembly GCF_001527695.2). Taxonomy (NCBI): domain Eukaryota; kingdom Metazoa; phylum Chordata; class Lepidosauria; order Squamata; family Viperidae; genus Protobothrops; species Protobothrops mucrosquamatus. The sequence goes on from NW_015389983.1 coordinate 94,024, forward strand.
TTTTATTAGTTTTCCATTTTACACCAACACAGCTTAAGAACCCACGTGGAAACATGGTGATCCATTTTTAAAAAAAACAAACAATAACATAGTAAATATATACACATTGTTTCTTAAAAATTTCCCTCTCTATCTATATAGGATATTATAATCAAATTAATACATTTTCAGATGAATTCATTCATTACTATGTCTAACCATCAACTGCATTAATCAATAAAAAAAATTTAATCTATAAAAACCTATATTTCTTCACACATTTAAACTTAAACTTAATGAACCCTCCATTTATTTAAAAACATTATAATCAAGTCAATATCTTTCTAAAACCAATTCATTCACTAATATAACATTTCATCCAAGTTATATAATTAAAAATAAACTAACATTCTCTATCTATTTATTGTTATAAGCTCATTAAGACATTTCTAAAACAAATTTTCATTGAATATATCACTCTATATAAATTCCATTAATCCATAAAAGTTTACAAACTCATTATCCATCCCAATGATCCTGTATCATGCTTTCTTAATTTTGCAAATATTTAATCTTAAACTAACATATTCATTTACTATTCAGGTGCCCCAAGTGTTTTCTTATTTAAACGTTATTAACGCCAAAAATAAATTCTTCTCTTTCTCACCAATATTCTACTGTTTTTCACTTGTTTCTCCAAATCTCCAATAATTAATTCCATCATTTCCCATATTTCAGTTCTTTTCTCATTATACCATCTCTAATATTAAAAACATATAAAGCCCTTTTAACAAAGTCCAAATCCAAATCAATCCAGTTCGCTATAAAACCTTTACCACATTACTATAATCAGATTTAATATTTATTAAATACTAGCTGTACCCGGCCACGCGGTGCTGTGGCTCAGTCTGGTAAAAGCGTGTGTTGCTTTTACGTCCAACAGATGGTGCTGTTTTTTTAAAAAAGCATGTTTTTACCTGTTACAGGTGTGACATCTATATAATATAGGTATATAAAAACACGTGCGTATTCGAATGCAACGTTGTGTCAAAATTTCAAAGCAATCGGTGAAGAACTTTCGGAGATTTAAGATTTTGAACAAACGAACATTCACATTTTTATTTATATAGATTAAATATGCTTTTGAAAAGCATATTTGGGGCAACCATGCCCTGGATGATTGAGAATGGCTGCCTCAGAATCGCCCCCACCTGGTCGCTGTCCAGTCAGAATCTGCTCAAGGACCCCCCCCCCCGTTTGACCCGGAAGGAGTCACTTCCTCACCTGACATTGTGCGAGCTCGCAGAACCATGTGGGTGCACGTGGGAGGGGTGGCGCTGTTCGGAGGGGATCCTACAGTGAACATCACTCGGGACCTTGACCGAGGTTGACCGTACCTGCCTCCAGGAGGCCATTACGGTGTCCGGGGGCCCCCTCGACCCCTCCTTTTTTATTCGCCCAATCTAGAGTCCTCTTTGACCATATATACGTCTTACTTACATCCCGTCACAAAGAGTTGGCACCGTCGAAATTCTCCCCACCTAAAGATGAGGGTCTTAGGGGGTCGGTGCATGCTTTAAGATGGGTGGACTTCAGCTCCCAGAATTCCTCAGCCAGCCTGCTTTAAGATGGGTGGACTTCAACTCCCAGAATTCCCCAGCCTGCGTGCTTTAAGAAGGATGGACTTCCACTCCCAGAATTCCCCAGCCAGCCTGCTTTAAGATGGGTGGACTTCCACTCCCAGAATCCCCCAGCCAGCGTGCTTTAAGAGGGGTGGACTTCCATTCCATTGCTAGGTGTGGAATTCTGGGAGTTGAACTCTACCCACATTTAAGCTGCCAAAGTTGAGAAACACTGACCTAGACTATCAGAGAGAACAAAAAGCTATAAGCCAGAATTTTAGCCCTCTCTCAAGAGCACATCTTATCGATTCATCCTCTACAGCAGAGTTCCCCAATATAGAACTAAGGAGAAACTTCCTGACAGTGAGAACGATTAACCAGTGGAACAACCTGCCTCCAGAATGCTGTGAATGCTCCAACACTGGAAGTCTTTAAGAAGAGATTGGACAGCCGTTTGTCTGAAATGGTACAGGGCTTGCTGCCTGAGCAGGGTGTTGGACTAGATGACCTCCAAGGTCCCTTCCAACTTTATTATTATTATTACCAACCTGCCTCCAGAAGCTATGGATGCTCCAGCACTGGAAGTTTTTAAGAAGAGACTAGACAGCCGTTTGTCTGAAACGGTATAGGGTTTCCTCCCTGAGCAGGGGGTTGGACTAGATGACCTCCAAGGTCCCTTCCAACTTTATTATTATAAACATGCTGTATACAACAGATGTATATACCTACACCCTTACATATAAGTATTAATCACTGTCCACCTTGAATACATAGCAGAAAGAGGAAGCTTGAGAGTTCACAAGGGTGATGCTACATGGAACAAATCTGCGACTGAATTGGGACGTTCTCCTTCGGATACCACGAAGCCCCCCCCCCCCCAGAAGGTAATAAGAAAAACAGGTCGTGGAGAGGAGGTGTAACGTCCCAGACAATCCTGTGGACCCTGCTCAAACGACGCTTTAGGCTGTGTCCTGGATAGGAGGGAGGGAACTGCCAATCATCTTTTTTAATAATAGTAATAGTAATAATAATAATAAAGTTGGAAGGGACCTTGCAGGTCATCTAGTCCAAGCCCCTGCTCAGGCAGGAAACCCTATACCATTTTGGACAAATGGCTGTCCAGTCTCTTCTTAAAAACTTCCAGTGTTGGAGCACTCACCGCTTCTGGAGGCAGGTGGTTCCACTGGTTAATTATTCTAACTCTCAGGAAGTTTCTCCTTAGTTCCAGGTTGCTTCTCTCCTTGCTTAGTTTCCATCCGTTGCTTCTTCTCCTGCTTTCGGGCTGCTTTGGAGAACAGCTTGACTCCCTCTTCTTTGGGGCAGCCCCTGAGATACTGGAAGACTGCTATCATGTCCCCCCTCGTCCTTCTTTTCGTTAAACTAGACATATCCAATTCCAGCAGCCTTTCCTTATATGCTTTGGCCTCCAGTCCCCTAATCATCTTTTTTCTGCCGTCCTCATTTGATCCGCCTGATTCTTGAGTTTCTGGTACCTGACATGAGGTATCTTATGAACGTCCCTCTTCCCCGTGGCAGGCAGGTGTGCAAAACAACTTGCACCCCTCTGCCCCACCCATCGCCTTACCTGTGTCCATGGGCCGTTCGGTATTAAGGCTGTCAGTGCTGCTGCCCTGGTAGAGCTGGCTGCTAAGGGCAGCCTTTGCTGGTGGGTCTGACAGCTTGCTGGTGCTTACGGACCTGCGCAAGGAATAAAGGATATGGTCAGGAAAAGGCTGGCTGGCTGGGTGAGTTCTGAATTGGAGATGTGAGTGTCTAGAGCAGGGGTCTCCAAACTTGGCAACTTTTGAGACTTGTGGGATTCTGGGAGTTGAAGTCCACAAGTCTTAAAATTTTCTATGGTTAGAGATCCCTGGTTTAGTGCCTTCTTTTTCTCTAAAAAGAAAAACTCCCAGAATATTGAGGTTCTCCAGATGGCAAAGACCCCGATAACCCTGTAGTTAGGCTACTGTAGGAGAAGAAGCTGCAGGTGGAGTTAAAAGAGGCATCAGTTTAGAACAGGGAGTAGGCAACCTTGGCTCTTTTATGACTCATGGACTTCAACTCCCAGAATTCCTGAGCCAGCATGGGGGAACTATGGCCCCCTTCATGACTGGCGGACTTCCAGAATTCCTCAGCCAGCATGGGGGAACTATGGCCCCCTTCGTGACCTGTGGACTTCAACTCCCAGAATTCCTGAGCCAGCATGAGGGAACTATGGCCCCTTCATTACCTGTGGACTTCAACTCCCAGAATTCCTGAGCCAGCATGGGGGAACTATGGCCCCCTCATGACTGGTGGACTTCAACTCCCAGAATTCCTGAGCCAGCATGGCTCAAGCTTGGAAACCTCTCCCTTTCCCCTCAGCATGGCTGGCTCAGGAATTCTGGGAGTTGAAGTCCACGAGTCATAAAAGAGCCAAGGTTGCCCACCCCTGGACTAGAATCCCTACATAGTCACAAAGTCCAACCCACACCCTTGAATTCCGTTGACCCTTATCTAACTCCTACCAAAGGCTAATGGTTAGTTGAGAATATTCCTATGCACAGGCTTTGGGACAATAAATTCCATAATAATAATAATAATAATAATAATAATAATAATAATAATAATAATAATAATAATAATAATAATAATAATAATAATAATAATAATAATAATAATAATAATAAAAAAAGTTGGAAGGGACCTTGGAGGTCATCTAGTCCTGATTTTTTTCTTCTTCTTTTTGTACCTCACATCTACCGTGTTTTCCCAAAAATAAGACCGGGTCGTTATGGTTCCGGCTAATGAAACAGTTCAAAGAACTTCCAGGCATTGATTTTCCTAAAAGTAATTTATTGTTACAATATGTCGGCACAGGCACAACGAAGTTGATGCTAAGATCTAAAATTCTCTTCCTCTGAGCAATTAATTTACCAGCATGTTCCCTCCCTAAATTTGCTGCCATATATCATGTTCTCCTATCACAGTGGTTCTCAACCTTTTTAATGCCGCGACCCCAACCGGTGGTAAGTCGAGGACTAAACCGGTCGTAAGTCGAGGACTAAACCGGTCATAAGTCGAGGACTAAACCGGTCGTAAGTCGAGGACTACCCAACCGCTCGTAAGTCGAGGACTTTCCCTGCCCGGGAGCGCCGCACATGCGTGGTTCCACCCCTTGCGCCGGCCGAGGCGTAGCTGGCAAGCGGCAGAGACGGAGCAGGCCGACCACCAGCTGGCCCAGCCCAAGGGAGGTAAGGCACCTGCCGGAAAAGGGGGAAAAAATGACGGACAAAAAAAATGGTGGACAGCCTTGCTTGGCGACCCCCGTGAAATGGTCGATCGACCCCAAATGGGGTCCCGATCCACAGGTTGAGAACCACTGTCCTATCAGGTGGAAGGGCAGAGCTTCTTTCCCACCCGCAGTCCTATCTTTCTCCTCCCCCCCCACCATCATCTGAATTAACTCTAAAAATACCAGACAGTTCTGCATATTTTGTCAAAGCAAGAATATACAGTATTTGCAGCGTTGACACGGGTCTTATTTTATTTTTATTTATTTTTTTGCCTTCAGAAGAGGCACCAGGTCTTATTTTCGGGGCAGTCCTTACTTCACCTCCGGTAACAACAGCCCCACCCAGCCGGTCCACTTCTTCTGGGGCCGAAGTTCTGCAGCTGCATTCGAGTCTGCATTTTGCAGTCAGGCCTTTCCAGAAGGCCTAGGCAGCCGAGTACCGAGCTGTGGTTTCAATCCATGGCTTGGTGCTCGGCTGCTGAGATCTTGCAGAATCGAGCTACGGATTGAATCCATAGCTCGGTTCTTGGCTGCAGAGGCCTTCCGGACAGTCCTGTGACTGAGAAATGCAGGCCTGGCTGCAGAAGAGGCCTCAGAAGAAGAAGTGTACTCTTTCTAGAGTCTCAACATCTTTTTTACATCACGGTGACCAAAACTGGATGCTGTATTCCAAGTGTGGCCTTACCAAGGCCTTGTAAAGTGGTATTAACCCTTCACGTGATCTTGATTCTGTCCCTCTATTAATGCAGCCCAGCACTGTGTTGGCCTTTTTGGCAGCTGCAGACCACGGCTGGCTCATATTTAAGTGATTGTCCACTAGGACTCCGAGATCCCTCTCACAGTTACTACTATTGAGCAAGGTACCCCCAATACTATACCTGTACATTTGGTTTTTCTGTGTTATTCCATGATTCTGTGAGGGTCTCCTGCTTGAGCAGGGGGGGTTGGACTGGAGGACCTCCAAGGTCCCCTTCCAACTCTTTTGTTCTATGATTCTGCAAGAGTCTCAATGCTTGAGCAGCGGGTTGGATTAGATCAACCTTTTTAATGCCGCGACCCCCAACCGGTCGTAAGTCGAGGACTAAACCGGTCCTAAGTCGAGGACTACCCAACCGGTCGTAAGTCGAGGACTTTCCCTGCCCGGGAGCGCCGTGCATGCGTGGTTCCGCCCCCTGAGCCGGCTGAGGCGTAGCTGGTAAGCGGCAGAGACGGAGCAGGCCGACCACCAGCTGGCCCAGCTCAAGGGAGGTAAGGCACCCGCCGGAAAATGGGAAAAAAATGGCGGACAGCCTTGCTTGGCGACCCCCGTGAAATGGTCGATCGACCCCAAATGGGGTCGCGACCCATAGGTTGAGAACCGCTGGATTAGATGATCTCTGAGGTCCCTTCCAACCTTGTTATTCTATAGTTCTGTAAGGGTCGCCTGCTTGAGCAGGGGGTTGGACTAGAAGACCTCTGAGGTCCCTGCGAACCCTGTTATTCTGTGACCATTAATACGGTTACAGACCAGTATAGAGGTGGGGCGTGGTTGTTTATTTGAGCTAGCTGCTTTAAGAAAGTAGAGAGTCGGTTCTCAAAAAAAGGAGATCAGGTCAATTAACTTTACAGAAACTAAAAAGCTTTTTTTGGATGAAGAGCGAACCGTTTTTCAAAGGAAAAAAACAATCAAAACAAGAAAGTTCAGTTGCCTTTTGGAAAAAAATAAAACCCTTTGGGACATCTTTGACCTGGATGATAAGAGAATCTGCACAGACATTTAATTCCGTAGAAGCTTCTCAGAAGGAAGAGATTTATCAGGGGAACAAAAAAAGGGCAACGAAGCCAAAGACCAAATCAAACCTTGGGGTTATTTTTAATCCATCCGTGGTGATAAGAAATGCAAAAACACATTAAAAACAAAAAAAAAAACACCATGGGAAAATCTTACCTCCTTCTCACAAATGAGTGTGGGTCGGAAAAGAGACGTCGTTTACGACAGTCTACCCCTTAATAATAATAAAAAAAATCACACAAGAAATTTCGCTCCAAACAGATGGCCCAGGGAGGACGTCCTGAGAGTCGAAGGTCTTTTGTCTAAACTAAAAGGAAATTCACGAAATTACAAATTGCTGGCACGTTCCTGTCGTTTTGGAACAATCTTGAAAGCAGCTCTTATATATAGCTCTTCCAATCGATGCTAACTGCTTCCAGGCCTGACCACCGTAAATAGGAGGTAACAATTACGGCCATTATAAAACCAATAACTTCCACTTATCCAAATATATATATAGTGGCATTTGTATAGTGGCATTAAACTCATATAGTTTAATGATTTTACCCTGGTGTTTGTTTTATTTATTTATTTGTTTTGGCATGGATGCACCCAGGGATCATGTTTTTAGCACAAAGCTAAAAGCACAAGCCTGATGATGATGAATGTGATTTCATCGAAACGTCGCTGACACTTCTAATCTTACACATGTTTTATTGCTTTTAAACTGTTTTTAAACTTTTTAATTGTTTATAAACATTTTATCTACTCTTGGTGATCGTGATTATTTGGACACAATATGGACACACCCAAGTGTATATATATATATATGTTGGCATCTCAACGCAAGAGGGAGCAGCCTCATTGCTTATTTGTTCCCAGGGCCTGGTTGGAAGAGTCAAGAGTTTATCAGCAATCGTAAAACCCGAACTGAGTGATTATGCGCCATCAAGCTGTTGTTGACACTTCGCAACTAACCTAGGTAGATTTTCTCCATGATGGTTTGTCTCTCAGCTGGTCCTTCAGACCAGGGAAACCGAGTCGATCCACCTGGCCTCTTAAAACACAGCAAGCACATAATGGAACGTTTGGATCTATGGGTATAAGTCAGGGGTCTTCAAACTTGGCCCTTTGATGACTTGTGTACTTCAACTCCCAGAATTCCTCAGCCAGAGTGCCTGGCTGAGGAATTCTGGGAGTTGAAGTCCACAAGTCATGAGGCGGCCTCAACGACTCTCTAGAAGAAGGCAAATGACCAGTTATCTGCAAGAAGTATAAATCCTTCCATTCCCCACCAGCCAGTCAGAACTGAAGAAAGCTTCTGGGATGAGAAGTGAAATGTCTTCAAAGGAAAAACAAGAAAGTCCATCAAACATCGACACCTGCCCATTCCCAGGCCTTTGGGAAGGACTCAAAAAGGCAGGCAAAAATGCCAAATCCAGTTTGAACATTTGGTGGACTGTGCAACGAATTACAGCAGAGTTCCCCCCCAGCCTTTTGAGATTGGCAGCCTGGAGCAGGGAGAGGGTGGAAAGGAGGAGTGGTTTTGCGTGTGTGCGTGTTTGTGTGTGTGTGTGGGGGTAAATGCATGCACGCGCCTGCACTCGAACACCCACTGCTCACGTGAGTGGGGCCGTGGGCGCGGGCGCCACCTGTGACGCTCGTGGTGATGTAACCGTTGGTGGTGGGGCAGGTTTGATTAAAGCAGGAATGCTCGAAAATATAACCTTGTTCTATTTCCTAAGAATTATCTATTTCCCACCATATTATATCATCTGCTTAATAACACGATATCCCCTTTAATAAATAAAAAACCATTGTATATATTGCCTAAGCCCTAGATTAATCAATAAATGAAACATATTCGTAGTGTTTAATTTTCTCTTCCTATTTGGCCAGGTTTGGTTAAAGCAGGAATGCTCGAAAAAGGAGCCAGTAAGAGCTGAAGAAGCTTCTGGGAGGAGAAGGGAAACGTCTTCAAAGGAAAAACAAGAAAGTCCAGGGGCCTCCTGAAAAAAGCACCTTTGGGACAACCAGGATGACCTGGAGCAGGGCTTTTCAACCCGTGGTACGGGTACCACCTGTGGTACATTGGCACCTGGCAGGTGGTACGCAACCATCCTAGAAAAGTGGTAGCAGGGGAGGGGAATGAGCTGAACCGGTGGCAGCACCGCACAAGCCTGAGCGAGAGACGGCTAGAGCTGCAGGGCTCAGCGGAAGTGCCAGGATCAGTGCCAGGCTCCAGCTGGAGCTCTGCGCTGATCCTGGTGCTTCTGCTGAGCCCTGAGGAAGCACCAATCAGCTGGAAAGCAGCAATGATCCTGGTGCTTCAGCTGGAATGTTGCAGCATCTCCAGGGTCTTGTGATTTACATTCAGATGCTTGGCAACTGATTCATATTTATGATGGTCACAGTTCCGCTTTCCAGCTGATCGGCACTTGTTCGGGGCTGTCAGGGCTCAGTGGAAGCGCCAAGATCAGCGCCAGGCTCCAGCTGGAGCTCGGCTCTGATCCTGGCACTTCCGATGAGCCCAGAAGAAGCGCCGATCAGCTGGAATGTTGCAGCCTCTCCAGGGTCTTGTGATTTACATTCAGATGCTTGGCAACTGATTCACATTTATGACGGTCACAGTGTCTCAGGGTCATGTGAAGTGACCAAAACCTGCTGCAACCCCCCAGCAGACGGGGGGGGGAATAAAAACCAAACACCCCCCCACCCCACCCCCGCTGCCAATCCTCAATAGAAATGCTCAGAACAATGAAAACCTCGGACAGGAGGAAGAGCGCGGCCGGGTGGGCAGCTAGGTGTCTTGCTCGGCTGTGGCTTGGGGGGAACTTTTTTCAGTGCCATTGTAACTTCGAACAGTCACTAAGCGAACTGTTGTAAGTCGAGGACTACCTCTACTTTATCACTTTTTGTCCTTTTTGGGGGGGGGGTCATCAAGTTTTTGACACCTTGCTAGGCGCCTGGCGGTACTCGGATGTTGCCATATCCTAAAAGTGGTACAATGGGTGAAAAGGTTGAAAAGCCCTGACCTGGAGGACTGAGAATCTCCATGGACATTTGTTCAGTGCTACTGTGGCTTTTACCGGTCACTAAACGAATGGTTACAGGTTTGAGGGCTGCCTGCAGAATGTAGGACGGGGATCGGTACCTGCCAAAGATCATCTTGCCGTGTTGATCTCTTGCCTGCTTCTCGCTGCTTTGTGTGGAGTGGAAAGGTGTGAGCTCTCTGGTCTGCCCCATCTCCTTCGGCTGCGGTAGCAGAAGCTCCGAGGGCCCCTGCCGACTGACCAGGCCCACCAAGTTAGAAGACGCTTGGGTCTTGGGAATTTTGAAAGGAGCCGTTGCCTATAAGAGAAAAAGAAGAAAAATAAAATAAAATAAAATAAAGGGGCCTTCCTGAATTTTTAATTAGACGATCCTCGATTTACGACCACAATGGACCCCCAAAAACTCTGTTGCTAAGTGAGACGTTTGTGTTCAGTGAATTTTGCTCTGTTTTACGACTTCTCGTGGCCCGGCTGTTAAGTGAAATCACCGCCGCTAAGTTAGTAACAGGGTTGTGAAATGAGTCTGGTTTTCCCCTGGTCAGAAGGTAGCAAAAGGAAATCGCGTGACCCCGGAACACTGAGCCCGTCGTAAATATGAGTCGGTTGCCAAGGGTCTGAATTTGGATCCCCTGATCGTGGGGAGGCTGCAGTTGCTGTAAGTGTAATACTATTACTAATAATAATAAAGTTGGAAGGGACCTTTGACGTCATCTAGTCCAACCCCCTGCTCAGGCAGGAAACCCTATATCATTTCAGACAAATGGCTGTCCAGTCTCTTCTTGAAAACTTCCAGTGTTGGAGCATTCACCGCTTCTGGAGGCAGGTTGTTCCACTGGTTAATTGTTCTAACTGTCAGGAAGTTTCTCCTTAGTTCTAGGTTACTTCTCTCCTTGGTTAGTTTCCACCCGTTGCTTCTTGTCCTGCCTTCAGGTGCTCTGGAGAAGAACTTGACTCCCTCTTCTTTGGGGCAGCCCCTGAGATACTGGAAGACTTACTATCCTGTCCCTCCTCGTCCTTCTCTTCATTAAACTAGACGTCATAAGTCACTTTTCTCAGCACTGCTGATTTCGGTCACTAAATGAACTGTTATAACTTGAGGACTACCTGTAGTTAAGTGGACAGAGTCATTAAACCCCTTCAAAAGAAGTGCTGAGCTGATTTAGCTGTCACCTGACATAGGATGGTTGGTGGTGAAGGTGCTGGCCTATGTTACGTGCGCTCCTGAGTTTGGCTTATGGTCCCTCACCCACAAAGCCGAGCGCCAAAGAATGGAGGCCTTTGGACTATGGTGCTGGAGAAGACTCCTGCGAGTCCCCTGGACTGCAAGGCGATCCAACCGGTCAGTCCTAGAGGAGATCAACCCCGACTGCTCTTTAGAAGGCCAGATCCTGAAGTTGAAACTCAAGTCCTTTGGCCACCTAATGAGAAGGAAGGACTCAATGGAGTAGGGCCTAATGCTGGGAAAGATGGAGGGCAAGAGAAGACGTGGACGACAGAGAAGGAGGGGGCTGGATGGAGTCACTGAAGCAGGAGGCGGGAGCTTCAATGGACTCCAGAAGATGGTAGAGGACAGGAAGGCCTGGAGGAACGTTGTCCATGGGGTCGCGATGGGTCGGACACGTCTTCGCAACTAACAACAAAAACAACACTCACCCACACACTCACTGCCATGGTCAACAGCCACACTCAAATCATTTCCAACTGAACAGTGAGACCCAACCAGTTCTTTAGAATAGACAAGAGATCCAGTGAATTTAAAATTAACAGAAAAATTTTACTGATTACAATGTACATTATAATTGTAGTAACTACGATAGGAGCTTGGAGTCCTAGTGGACAATCACTTAGATAGGAGCCAGCCGTGTGCTGCAGCTTGCCAAAAAAGCCAACACAGTGCTAGGCTGCATTAACAGAGGGAGAGACTCAAGATCACGTGAGGTGTTACTACCACTTTACAAGGCCGTGGTAAGGCCACACTTGGAATCCTGCATCCAGTTTTGGTCACCACGATGTAAAAAAGATGCTGAGACTCTAGAAAGAGTGCAGAGAAGAGCAACAAAGATGGTTAGGGGTCTAGAAGCTAAAACATATAAGGAACGGTTGCTGGAATTGGGAATGTCTAGTTTAATGAAGAGAAGGACGAGGGGGACATGATAGCAGTCTTCCAATATCTCAGGGGCTGCCCCAAAGAAGAGGGAGTCAAGCTATTTTCCAAAGCGCCTGAAGGCAGGAGAAGAAGCAATGGGTGGAAACTAATCAAGGAGAGAAGCAACCTAGAACTAAGGAGAAACTTCCTGACAGTTACAACAATTAACCAGAGGAACAACCTGCCTCCAGAAGTTGTGAATGCTCCAACACTGGAAGTTTTTAAGAAGAGACTGGACAGCCATTTGTCTGAAATGGTATAGGGTCTCCTGCCTGAGCAGGGGGCTGGACTAGAAGACCACCACGGTCCCTTCCAACTCTTGTTATTCTGTTTCATTAGCTCTGCCCCACCTACACACACAGACACTCATCCACACTTACCCACATCTTTCTCAACGAGGCTGCCAAGGCAGTAGCCACAGATACAGAAGCCACCAAGTCTGGATCTAAGGACCACTCAAAGGGTGGGTGAGCTTCAGGACCCCTCTTATTCCCTCAAAGTCCTGGCTTTGTCTGTTCTCAAGGTTGGCAGTTACATTTGCCTTGTGGATTCTCAAGTCTGGGAGCTGTGGGTGGGATTTGGGGGAAGGGGCTTCCCATGTGCTCAGGCTTCAATCCTTTTGTCTGGATCAAGTGATTTCTCTTCCTTTGTCTCCTTAATGACTTGTTTCCTTCTTATCTATCCATCCCCTGAAGGGATCTTGGCTTCCTGCTTATCTGCCTGCCTCATCTTTAGGGATGGCAGCTGCAGTCTAGTCTCACAAGCAGAAACCAAGGGACGGTGAGTTCTAGTCCTGCCTTAGGTAACAAAGCCAACTGGGTGACTCTGGGCCAATCACCAGGAGACTGTAAGTTCTAGTTCTGCCTGTGAGAAAGGAAGAAGTTTAAAAATAAAAGGGTCACAATTGATTAACAATAGAAGGATTAGCCAAGCCCTGCACTGTAGGCACTAGATTTCAGGAGGCTTGGCTAGAAGACACACTTAACAAGACAAAAGGATGGCAGAGAGAAGTTCTAAACAATGTAAGGGGGGGGGAGGAGAGAGGGATGATGTATTCTGGCTAGGCCAGTGGTTCTCAACCTGTGGGTCGGGACCCCATTTGGGGTCGATCGACCATTTCATGGGGGTCGCCAAGCAAGGCTGTCCGCCATTTTTTTTGTCCGCCATTTTTTTCCCCTTTTCCGGCGGGTGCCTTACCTCCCTTGGGCTGGGCCAGCTGGTGGTCGGCCTGCTCCGTCTCTGCCGCTTGCCAGCTATGCCTCGGC
>NW_015389983.1:110485-112213 GCF_001527695.2 Protobothrops mucrosquamatus
GGCCATAGCTGCAGCCCGTGTAGGACGGGCAGACGGGATCGGAATGCTGCTTCCGAAGCTTCTGCTTGTTCTGGTAAATGTCCGTCAGGGTGGGCGAGCTTTGCAGTCGAGCTCCTGTCAACAGGAGGGACTGTGGGGACTGGGACTGTATTGCTGAGGAACCTGGCAAGGAGGAACAGAAATGTGATGGGATTCAGGGATAATAATAATAATAATAATAATAATAATAATAATAATAATAATAATAATAATAATAATAATAATAATAATAATAATAATAATAATAATAATAATAATAATAAAGTTGGAAGGGACCTTGGAGGTCATCTAGTCCAACCCCCTGCTCAGGCAGGAAACCCTATACCATTTCGGACAAATGGTGAGCAATAGACTTGCACCAGCATTTTTCAACCCTGGCAACTTTCAGATGGGTGACCTTTGGCTCCCAGAATTCCCCAGCCAGCCTGCTTTAAGAGGGGTGGACTTCAACTCCCAGAATTCCCCAGCCAGTATCCTTGAAGACAGGTGGACTTCAAGATCCAGAATTCTCAGCTAATTGCTTTAAGATGGGTGGACTTCAACTCCCAGAATTCCCCATTCAGAATGCTTTAAGATGGGTGGTCTTTCACTTTCAGAATTCCCAGCTAGCACACTGTAAGAGGTGTGGACTTCATTTCCTAGAATTCCCAAGCCAGCCTGGCAACTAATGTACAGACATTTTAAAGCATGCTGGGTGGGATGTTCTGGGTCCACACGTTTTAAGTTCCCAGGGTTGAGAATCTCTGATCTAGTTGGATTAGATCCTGATCAATGAGAATTGTGGGAGCATGCTGGCTGGGGAATTGTGGGAGCTGACGTCCACCCATCTTGAAGTTCCAAATGTCAAATTACGCTGTCTCCTGCCCTTGACCTGAGGTTTTATTCTTCCAGACTAGCTTTTATGGCAATTCATGTCTCCAAACCTCAGCCAGTACTAGAAAGAGTACAGAGAAGAGCAACAAAGATGATTAGGGAACTGGAGGCTAAAACATATAAGGGTTGCTGGAATTGGGTCTGTCTAGTTTAATGAAGAGAAGGATGAGGGGGGACATGATAGCAGTCTTCCAGTATCTCAGGGGCTGCCCCAAAGAAGAAGAAGTCAAGCTATTCTCCAAAGCGCCTGAAGGCAGGACAAGAAGCAACGGATGGAAACTAACCAAGGAGAGAAGCAACCTAGAACTAAGGAGAAACTTCCTGACAGTTAGAACAATTAACCAGTGGAACTACCTGCCTCCAGAAGCGGCGAATGCTCCAACCCTGGAAGTTTCTAAGAAGAGACTGGACGGCCATTTGTCTGAAATGGTATAAGGTTTCCTGCCTGAGCAGGGGGTTGGACTAGATCGGTGGTTCTCAACCTTTTTAATGCCGCGACCCCAACCGGTCGTAAGTCGAGGACTAAACCAGTCGTAAGTCGAGGACTACCCAACCGGTCGTAAGCCGAGGACTTTCCCTGCCCGGGAGCGCCGCGCATGCGTGGTTCCGCCCCCTGTGCCGGCCGAGGCGTAGCTGGCAAGCGGCAGAGACGGAGCAGGCCGACCACCAGCTGGCCCAGCCCAAGGGAGGTAAGGCACCCGCCGGAAAAGGGGAAAAAAATGGCGGACAAAAAAAATGGCAGACAGCCTTGCTTGGCGACCCCCGTGAAATGGTCGATCGACCCCAAATGGGGTCCCGACCCACAGGTTGAGAACC
>NW_015389983.1:118280-119465 GCF_001527695.2 Protobothrops mucrosquamatus
CGTTCTTTTCAAACCACCGGCTCAACAAAAGCAGAATGAATGTGATTAGGAAAACTATCCACCACTTGAGGGAGCGGAGGAGGCCAAAAAAGAAAGCTCTGGTCATCCCAGGTCACCCAAGTGGCTAAAAGAAGGGCTTTCATCAGCTACAAAAAAATGACAACAAAGCCCGCGCAGAGAGCTGCCCCGTCAACAGGATGTTATAGTCCAGGGAAAGGGCAGCTGGGGTGACAGCAGCGGCTTGTCCTCACAAGTCCTTCTAAATGGGCTCACAAAAAGCATCGGAGCACATGTGCGCCCAGACAGACACGTTCAGACAAGGAAAGATCCCACTGCCAACGTTTACAGATCTCCCTCTCTTAAATGCTTCTGTGCACTTCAGTCGTACAGAGATAGAGATGGGATGCCTAGAGAAGCCCTGTTCTAAGAGGGGTTGGCTACCTAGCTGCAATCTGTCAGTCAGTCTCTACCTACCTATAGATAGATAGATCTCCCTCATCTATCTGTCTATCATCTTTCTCACGTATCTACCCATCCATCATCTCTCTCATCTGTCTGTCTGTCTGTCTGTCTGTCTATCTATCTATCTAATCTATCATCTCTGTATCTCTGTATCTCTGTATCTCTGTATCTCTGTATCTCTGTATCTCTGTATCTCTGTATCTCTGTATCTATCTATCTATCTATCTATCTATCTATCTATCTATCTATCTATCTATCTATCTATCTCATCCATTTTCATCTCTTTATCCATCCACCTCTCCCATCCATCCACCCAGCCCTCATTTTACATCTTTCTCATCTCTCTATCATCTACAGCATCTATCTCTCATCCATCCATCTATCCATCCATTTCTCCCCTTCAACTCTCCCATCCATCATTTTTCATCTTTCTCATCTCTCTCTCTCTCTCTCTCTCTATCTATCCATACATCATTTTTCATCTTTCTCATCTCTCTATCCATCATCTATCTCTCTATCCATCCATCCATCCATCCATCCATCCATCCATCCATCCATCCATCCATCCATCCATCCATCCATCCATGCATACATCATTTTTCATCTTTCTCATCTCTCTCTCTATCCATCATCTCTCTATCCATCCCTACATACATACATTTTTCATCTTTCTCATCTTCCCCCCACCTCCTCTATATCTCATATCATCTCTCTCTCTTTCTC
>NW_015389983.1:119630-133122 GCF_001527695.2 Protobothrops mucrosquamatus
ATCAATCAATCAATCAATCAATCAATCAATCAATCAATCAATCAATCAATCAAAAAATAAATAAATCTTCCAAAATCACTTTTCTGTTTAAACGAGGCAAGATTCTGAACAGCCCATCTATTTCAGTCTAGGTAAATTTTGCTTACAAATGAATACTAAAATAAAATAAAAACAAAATTCTGGCTCTACCATCAGCGAGGCAGGTGTGGCATACACGCAGGTCCTCTATCCAGGGCCACAACTGGAATCAGAACTTCCATTGCTAAGCATGGCGTTTGTTAAGTGGCTCGCATCTCATTTTACCTTTTTGTTGTTGCTGTTTTGGCCCTGAGCATTAAGCAAATCCCTGCGGTTGTTAAGTGAATAACAGGGTCGTTAAGGGACTCCAGCATGCCCCGTTAACTCCCGATTGTCGGAAAGCGTCTGGGAAGGTTGCGTATGGTGATCACCTGAGCCCAGGATGCTGGCAGCTGGTCATAAACACAGGCTGGTGGCCAAGTTCCCAAATTTTCATCACTTCGAACTGTCACTAAATGAGCAGTCATAGACACTAACTGGGGAAGCCAGTCAAATACAGGGCCATCCTCAACTTAACAACAGCTTGTTTAGTGACCGTTCAAAGTTACAATGGCACTGAAAATAGACTTATGACCGTTTTTCACACTTACGACCTTTGCAGCATTCCCCACAGTCATGTGATCAAAATTTGGACGCTTTGCAACCGGCTCCTATTTATGACGGTCGCAGCGTCCCGGCTGTCACGGGATAAAAATTCAGATGCTTGGCAATTGACTCATATGGATGCAGCGTCCCGGCGGTCAGGCGATCCCCTTTTGTGACTGTCTGACAAGCCAAGTCATCGGGCCGTGTCAGGTTCACCTCACAGCCGTGTTGCCAACTTAATAACCGCAGCAATTCCCTTAACAACGGTGCCGAGAAAGGTCGTAAAACAGGGCCAAGCTCGCTTTAAGGACCGTCCGACTTAGCAACAGAGATTTCAGGCTCAACTGTAGTCGTAAGCCGAGGACTCCCCTGAGTGGGAAGGAGATGGCAGGATCAGGCTGAGACCCAGGGAGGGCGGATGTCTTCTTACCTTGGTGACCCGTGGGGATTGGACCCCGGGCTGGTGGCCGACGTCAAGTTCTGCTCTATGAGCTGGTAGTTCCGCAGCTGAGTTGGGACCGGGATGGGCACCGTTTCGCTCCGGGGGGAGACGGAAGGCTGGCACTGCCTGTAGGGGGGGGGCAAGGAGAGATGCAATTAAGAGAGGCAGGGGGCAAACCTCTGGACCAGAAGGAGCGCCAGGAAATCCTCTTCTCCCCGGGGAGAAACTTTCATGGCTGACTGCCCCCCAACGGCTCAGACAACGGAGGGGGTGCCCTTTTGCGAATTCCCCGGGAGGGGAACTCGCTCAAGACTGAGGCCTGGGTGGAAACTTTAGTCATGCAATATATAAAAAGAGGCTGCAATAGAAAAAAATAAACAGATTTAATAATAATAGTAATAATAATAAAGTTGGAAGGGGCCTTGGAGGTCATCTAGTCCAACCCCCTGCTCAGGCAGGAGACCCTACACCATTTCAGACAACTGGCTGTCCAGTCTCTTCTTAAAAACTTCCCAGTGTTGGAGCATTCACTGCTTCTGGAGGCAGGTTGTTAATAATAATAATAATAATAATAATAATAATAATAATAATAATAATAATAATAATAATAATAATAATAATAATAGTTGGAAGGGACCTTGGAGGTCATCTAGTCCAACCCCCTGCTCAGGCAGGAGACCCTACACCATTTCAGACAAATGGCTGTCCAGTCTCTTCTTAAAAACTTCCCATTGTTGGAGCATTCACTCCTTCTGGAGGCAGGTTGTTAATAATAATAATAATAATAATAATAATAATAATAATAATAATAATAATAATAATAATAATAATAATAATAATAATAATAATAATAATAGAGTTGGAAGGGACCTTGGAGGTCATCTAATCCAACCCCCTGCTCAGGCAGGAGACCCTATACCATTTCAGACAAATGGCTGTCCAGTCTCTTCTTAAAAACTTCCAGTGTTGGAGCATTCACCGCTTCTGGAGGCAAGGAGTTCCACTGGTTAATTGTTCTAACTGTCAGGAAGTTTCTCCTTAGTTCCAGGTTGCTTCTCTCCTTGATTAGTTTCCATCCGTTGCTTCTTGTCCTGCCTTCAGGGGCTTTGGAGAATAGCTTGACTCCCTCTTCTTTGGGGCAGCCCCTGAGAGACTGGAACACTGCTATCATGTCCCCCCCCCTCGTCCTTCTCTTCGTTAAACTAGACATACCCAATTCCAGCAACCATTCCTTATATGTTTTAGCCTCCAGTCCTCTGATCATCTTTGTTGCTCTTCTCTGCACTCTTTCTAGAGTCTCAACATCTTTACATTGTGGTGACCAAAAGAGGATGCCGTATTCCAAGTGTGGTCTTACCAAGGCCTTGCAAAATGATATTAACACTTCACGTGATCTTGATTCTCTCCCTCTGTCAATGCAGCCTAGCACTGTGTTGGCATCTCCTTTTGTCTCCTCCTCTTCCTCTTTCTGACTGTTTTAGGCAGGGCTGGCGCCAAGCCCTGCTTCTCCCCCCCCCGCCTTCCCCCCTCCTTTCCAGCTTTTCCCAAAACAAATCTCCTTTCTAGGAAAACCCACCAGGGAAGCCAGAACAGGAAGTTCAGAAGTTAGAGAGGCTGGAGTTTGTTTG
The DNA here is from genome assembly GCF_001527695.2 of Protobothrops mucrosquamatus. Classification (NCBI taxonomy): domain Eukaryota; kingdom Metazoa; phylum Chordata; class Lepidosauria; order Squamata; family Viperidae; genus Protobothrops; species Protobothrops mucrosquamatus. Next base: position 122,364 of record NW_015389983.1, read on the forward strand.
TTCCAGGCTGAAAGTCTTTGGGAAAAGGACTGGGGGGGGGGGGGGGGGGAAGAGAAGAAAACAGATGATGCCAGCCCTCCCTGGAGAGTCAACAAAGCAGCTGGAGCACCTGAGCAGAGAGGGGGGGGCACACACCTGCGTTAGTCTCCTAGGGCTGCAAATTCCGAGCCAGGGGTGCAGCCTCTGGAAGGAAGCCGGGCTAAGAATTTGGCCCATTTCTGTTCCTCTCTCCCCCCCCAAAAAAATAAAAAGTCCAGCTGGATGGCTTCGAATGCCTTCCAGATGGTAGAATTGGAAGACGCAGGAGGCAAGGAAGATCACTTCCATCCCGGTGACTTACGTCAGAGGAGAGAATTCTGGGAATCCTATCTGCGTAGGACATACGATGAGATTGTTCAGAAGACAATGTTAAGTGTGGGCAGTCCTCGACTCGCAACTTTAGGGAGGGGGGGTCCTTGAGCTTACGACCGTGATGGAGCCTGAGGTTTCTGCTGCTAAGCGAGACACTCGTCAAGTTGGGGAATAGCTTGACTCCCTCTTCTTTGGGGCAAAATCTCAGGGGATGCCACAACGAAGTGGGTGGGGGTGTCAAGCTATTCTCCAAGGCGCCTGAAGGCCGGACAAGAAGCAACAGATGGAAACTAACCAAAGAGAGAAGCAACCTAGAACTAAGGAGAAACTTCCTGACAGTTAGAACAATTAACCAGTGGAACAATCTGCCTCCAGAAGCGGTGAATGCGCCAACACTAGAAGCTTTTAAAAAGAGACTGGGCAGCCATTTGTCTGAAATGGTATACGGTTTCCTGCCTGAGCAGGGGGTTGGACTAGATGACCTCCAAGGTCCCTTCCAACTTTATTTTTATTATTATTAACAACCTGCCTCCAGAAGCGGTGAATGCTCCAACACTGGAAGTTTTTAAGAAGAGACTGGACAAACATTTGTCTGAAATGGTATAGGGTTTCCTGCCTGAGCAGAGGGTTGGACTAGATGACCTCCAAGGTTCCTTCCAACTTTTTATTATTATTATTATTATTATTATTATTATTATTATTATTATTATTATTATTATTATTATTATTATTATTATTACTACTACTACTACTACTACTACTACTACTATTACTATTATATGCAGCAGATAGGATAACTGAAGCATAGGTGGGGGCAAGGTAAACACACACACCTGTTTGCTGAACCAGAAAGACTACCACCGGAGGTATTGGGGGGGGGGGTTCTGAAAATTGCCAGCGCTTTCCCAAAACGTTTAACCGACTCTGTCTGTCAAAGGCAGGGGTAGGCAACCTTGGCTCTCTTATGACTCGTGGACTTCAACTCCCAGAATTCCTGAGCCAGCATGGCTCAGCATGGAAACCTCTCCCTTTCCCCTCAGCATGGCTGGCTCAGGAATTCTGGGAGTTGAAGTCCACCAGTCCTAAAAGAGCCCAGGTTGCCTACCCCTGCTCAAAGGGGACACCGGCAATTAAAAAAGAAGGGAAGCTATTCTGAAGGCTCTTTTAGGCTTCGGTTAACTTTGGGGGCCGTCAGGAGGAAAAAAGGCAACACTCCCCCCCAAAAGAACCACGCCACACACATACTGTACACCCCCCTCCAGCAGCGATGTCACTTACCCTCCGCAGATCAGGAACTCGCTCGAGGCTCTCCGGCCCACGGTTGCCAGGGGCAGATCGTCTGTAGGGGAAAAGAGACGGTTCACACCACTAGGCTCACTTGACACACCAGTGGCTGGTCCACGTGCAACACCCCGATCGAGGAACTATGAACTCAGATAAACCAGCTGACAGAAAAGGGCAGTCTAGTCAAGGGACTACTAAGAATACCCCCAGCACTGACAGGGCAAGGCACTAGTATGTAAACAGAGAGCAAACCCCACTCCCTTCTAGCACTGATGACGTTACCTAGTTGGGTCGTGAAATGTCTGCAGGAAAAACCACCAAACAGTCCTCCTTTTACCCCTCTTCTGCTTCCTCCTCCTTTTCTCCTTCCACCCCCCCTCCTCCATTCCATAACCCCCCTTTTCTTCTAGCACTGATGACGTTACCTAGTTGGGTCGTGAAACGTCTGCAGGAAAACTGCCAAGCTCAGAGAGCACCGGGGACTCCCACAGTCCTTCTCCTCCTCCTTTCCTTCCTCTTCCTTCTCCCTCTCCTCCTCCTCCACTTTATAAACCCCCCCTTTCCTTCTAGCACTGATGATGTTACCTAGTTGGGTCATGAAACATCTGACAAAAAAAAAAACCCAACTCAGAGAGCACTAAGGACTCCATAGTCCTCCTCCTCCTCCTCTCTGCAAACCCTACTCCCTTCTGGCACTGATGATGTTACCCAACTGGGTCATGAAATGTCTGCAGGAAAACCAACAAGCTGAGAGAAGACCAAGGACATCCATCCATCCATCCGTGGGTCTTTCTGTCCCTCCCTCCATCTACCCACATTCATCCATCCATCCACCCCTCCGTCGGTCCCTCTGTCCCTCCCTCCATCTACCCATATCCATCCCTCCCTCCCTCCATCCCAGCCTAATCAAGGAACCACCAAAAACATTCCCACCAACACTGACAGGGCAAGCTACGATAAATGAACAGAGAGCAAACTCAGCGTCCTTCTAGCACTGATCATGTTACCTAGTTGGGTCATGACACGTCTGCAGGAAAAAAAAAACCAAGCTCAGAGAGCACCAAGGACCCCACACTCCTCCTCCTCTTCCCCTCTGCATACCCCACTCACTTCTAGCACTGATGATGTTACCTAGCTGGGTCATGAAACGTCTGCAAGAAAACCACCCAGCTCAGAGAGCACCAAGAACCCACCCCAGTCCCCCCTCCTCCCTTCTAGCACTGATGATGTTACCTAGTTGGGTCACGAAACGTCTGCAAGAAAACCACCCAGCTCAGAGAGCAGCAATGACCCCCACAGTTCACCGCTGAGCTATAAATATCCTCCTCCTCCTCCTCCCTTCTAGCACTGATGATGCTACCTAGTTGGTTCATGAAACGTCTGCAGGAAAACCACCCAGCAAGGAGAGCATCAAGAATTTGTAATGTATTGCAGTAGCGACTTGAGCCTGCAGTATAGCAGTCAAAAATGCCAAGGTGCAATCAATCAGACCGGTCTGTCTGAAAAACGTTCTGAATATGATATTGAAGGGAAATAGAGAGGGAACCTTGAATGATGTAACCTGAGATATATATATATGAAGGATTCTGTTATTGGGCTAATGATTACCCTATCACAGTGATGGCGAACCTTTTAGAGACCGAGTGCCCAAACTGCAACCCAAAGCCCACTTATTTATCGCCGGGTGCCAGGTAGGCGTGGCCCACTGGGTGGGCGTGGCTGTGATCATGGTGGGTGTGGTCAAGGTGGGCGTGATCACCTTGATGTTGCTCGTGGGGAGGGACGCCTGTGGGGGCCGGGCAGGGTTGGGGGAGATCCAGGGAGTCTCTGGCAGGTGGGATTGTGGGCAGAAGGCTCGTCCTGCGGGGTGAGGTGAGGCAAGGCGAGGCAGGGCGGGGGTGCCATTGTCGCAAGGCAAGGCGAGGCAGGGGCCGGGGTGGCTGCTGCCTGACACCATCGGCCCCTGCACACAGAGGCCAGCGAGCGCATGGGTGCTGGGATGCATCCGGCCACGTGGGACCTCGGCGAGTTAGCGGACGGCTGGTTGAAGAGGGACAGTTGCCATCTCCGGGGCATGGCGCGCGTGCCCACAGAGAGGGCTCTGAGTGCCGCCTCTGGCACCCGGGCCATAGGTTCGCCACCACTGCCCTATCACCACGCTGCTTCCTAATCACTTGCTTGTAAAAATTTGAAAAATTAATAAAACTTGTAATTAAAAAAAAAAACAAAAAAACCCCACACAATCTAACTAACACTTGCCACCCTTCGCCATGGGAGACAGTGAAAGAGCCCGCAAAGGGACACCAAGAACTGGGGAGCTGCTGGAGACCCATCTAGAAGGAAACTTACACGACTGATCGGAGGAGATGTTGTGCGGGACCAGGACAAAGTCATCCGTGTCGCAGGAGGAATTCTTGCTACTGGTGCTGGCAGAATCTTTGGATACCTGAAGGTAATTCGGAGGCCCCAAGGGAGGCGAAGACAGGTTGTCTTCTTGGATGTGCTGCATATCTGGAAGGGACTGGAGAGAAGATGGAGGAGTCAGAGGCAACAGGTTAGCAAAGGTAGGTTGGGGGAACTTCCACCTATTATCTCCTTACAGCAGCGGTGTCTGAACCGTGACAGCTTGCAAGACCCGTGGACTTCGTCTCCCAGAATTCCCCAGACAGCCAGGTTGAGACTTTGGAAAAAGTACAGAGAAGAGCAACTAAGAACAGTGGTCTTCAAACTTGGCCCTTTTAGGACTTGTGGACTTCAACTCCCAGAATTCCTCAGCCAGTGGAGGAATTCTGGGAGTTGAAGTCCACAAATCCTAAAAGGGCCAAGTTTGAAGACCCCTGAACGAAGACGATTAAGGGCCCGGAGACAAAAACGTATGAAGAACGGTTGCAGGGTTTGGGTATGGCCAGTCTAGAGGAAAGGGGTGACAGGATAGCAGTATTCCAGGATTTGAGGGGCTGCCCCAAAGAAGAGGGAGTCAAGCTATTCTCCAAAGTGCCTGAAGGCAGGACAATAAGCAATGGATGGAAACTAACCAAAGATAGAAGCAACCTGGAACTAAGGAGAAACTTCCTGACAGTCAGGACAATTAACCAGTGGAACAACCTGCCTCCAGAAGCGGTGAATGCTCCAACACTGGAAGTTTTTAAGAAGAGATTGGACAGCCATTTGTCTGAAATGGTATAGGGTTTCCTGCCTGAGCAGGGGGTTGGACTAGATGACCTCCAAGGTCCCTTCTAACTTTTGTATTATTATTATTATTATTATTATTATTATTATTATTATTATTGCACAGTTTTTCAGCCTCTCATCCCTGGCGGCTCATGTTTTGCCCTCCAAGATCACTTGACTTTAGCTCTCATTCGTATCCTGCCTTTATTATTTTTTTTACAAATAACCCATATCCAACACATTCCTCCTCCTCCTCCTCCTATTTTCCTCCCAGTAACAACCCTGTGAGGTGGGGGGGGGATTGGTCCAAGGTCACCCAGCCCGGTGCCATGTCTACGGCAGGACTAGAACTCACCGTCTCCTGGTGATGGTCCCAAAGTCCCCCAGCTGGCTTTCACGCTCAAGAGGGGACTAGAACTCACCGTCTCCTGGTGACTGGCCCAAAGTCACTCAATTGGCCTTTGTGCTCGACAGGACTAGAACTCACCGTCTCCTGGCGACTGGCCCAAAGTCACCCAGATGGCTTCCATGGGTAAGAGATGGGACCAGGAGTCACTGTCTCCTGGTGATTGGCCCAAAGTCGTTCAATTGGCTTTTGTGCCTAAGGCGGGACTAGAACTGGTAAAACTGGTGCGTGTTTATATTTCCTTATTTTGAAAGCTGTAAGGAATATAATGTTCCCAGTTAAGGACTGCTGCAAAAGTGTACAAGCGCTCAGAATTTTAAAATGTTGTGTTTTATCCGGAGAAACAAATATTGTAACAACTGTTCAAAATAAGGACTGCATGCCTGGGATAGGCAAAGCATGTGTCAGGACTAGAATGGGAATGTTCTCATTTTGGTTTGGACCGTACTGGTCCGGTACTGATTCACTAATTTGAGAGGAAGACGTACAGTATGTCATTTCCCCCTTTTTTGCACTGTCTCCTGGTGATTGGCCGCTTTTCATGCCTAAGGCGGGACTAGAACTCCCAGTCTCCTGGTGATTGGCCCAAAGTCACCCAGCTTTCATGCCTAAGGATGGGACTAGAACTCCCAGTCTCCTGGTGATTGGCCCAAAGTCTCCCAGCCAGCTTTCATGGATAAGGCGAAACTAGAACTCCCAGTCTCCTGGTGATTGGCCCAAAGTCTCCCAGCCAGCTTTCATGGATAAGGCGAAACTAGAACTCCCAGTCTCCTGGTGATTGGCCCAAAGTCACCCAGCTTTCATGCCTAAGGATGGGACTAGAACTCCCAGTCTCCTGGTGATTGGCCCAAAGTCACTCAGCTTTCATGCCTAAGGATGGGACTAGAACTCCCAGTCTCCTAGAGATTGGCCCAAAGTCACCCAGCCAGCTTTCATGGCTAAGGCGAAACTAGAACTCCCAGCCTCCTGGTGATTGGCTCAAAGTCACCCAGCTTTCATGCTTAAGGACGGGACTAGAACTCCCAGCCTCCTGGAGATTGGCCCAAAGTCACCCAGCCAGATTTCGTGCCTAAGGTGTGATTACAACTCGCTTTCTCCTGCTTTCTAGCCTGGTGCCTTAACCGTTGGATGAAACTGAGTCCCATATAGGATTCACCTCCGATACCACTTTACATTTTCAAATTACTCATTGGAACTAGAAACTGTGTTGGAAGGAAGAAATGAAGACTTTGAACGTCTGAAAAAAAAATTCATTCAACCAAAGCATTTTTACTTTTGGCCGATAATAAGCTTGGACAAGCTTGAGTGCAAATGCAGTTTCCGGCTACGATTCAGGGCCTCCTACATTGCTTGTTTGACCTGAATATTCCACAAGCAAAACACATCCTGTTTGCTGAGCAGTCACCCTTCTCCTTAAAGCTCACAAGTAAACAGTTGTTGGGTCCAAATACTGCAGCCAATTTTGGTCACCTTATCACAAAAAAGATGCTGAGAATAGAATAGAATAGAATAGAATAGAAAATAGAATAGAAAATAGAATAGAAAATAGTAGTAACTGTGAGAGGGACCTCGGAGTCCTAGTGGACAATCCCTTAAATAGGAGCCAGCCGTGTGCTGCAGCTGCCAAAAAGGCCAACACAGTGCTGGGCTGCATTAACAGAGGGACAGAATCAAGATCACGTGAAGTGTTAATACCACTTTACAAGGCCTTGGTAAGGCCACACTTGGAATACTGCATCCAGTTTTGGTCACCACGATGTAAAAAAGATGTTGAGACTTTAGAAAGAGTACAGAGAAGAGCAACAAAGATGATTAGGGGACTGGAGGCTAAAGCATATAAGGAACGGCTGCTGGAATTGGGTATGTCTAGTTTAATGAAGAGAAGGACGAGGGGGGACATGATAGCAGCCTTCCAATATCTCAGGGGTTGCCATAAAGAAGAGGGAGTCAAGCTATTCTCCAAAGCGCCTGAAGGCAGGACAAAAAGCAACGGGTGGAAACTAATCAAGGAGAGAAGCAACCTGGAATTAAGGAGAAACTTCCTGACAGTGAGAACAATTAACCAGTGGAACAACCTGCCTCCAGAAGCGGTGAATGCTCCAACACTGGAGGTTTNTGGAGGTTTTTAAGAAGAGACTGGACAGCCATTTGTCCGAAATGGTATAGGGTTTCCTGCCTGAGCAGGGGGTTGGACTAGATGACCTTCAAGGTCCCTTCCAACTTTACTATTATTATTATTATTATTATTATTATTATTATTATTATTATTATTATTATTATTATTATTATTATTATTATTATTATTATTATTATTAAATAGAATGGAATAGAACAGAAAAATGAATAGAATAGAATAGAATAGAATAGAATAGAATAATGAATAGAATAGAATAGAATAGAACAGTGGTGGCGAACCTATGGCACGGGTGCCAGAGGCGGCACTCGCAGCCCTCTCTATGGGAACACGTGCCGTTGCCCCAGCCTTGCCTCCCCCCGCAACCCACTCCTCACCAGCAGCTCCCCTGGAGGAGAGTCGCCCCTGAGCGTGGCCCACCTGGAGCAGCGCAGCCAAGGACATGGCAGCCAGGCAGCGTAGACAAGACTCTGCCCTCACACCCCATCATGCACAGTTGATGCTGCAGGGCACAGGCAAAGGGCGTGACTGCCATAGTGCTGCTAGGTTGCCTGGGCGATCTGCAGCAGGCCCTGGAGGCGGTGAGTGGCCCTGCGGGCAGGTGGGATGGGGGATGGGGGGCAGAGCGGGGGCAGGGCAGGGGGTGGAGCGGGGGCTGGTCCAGTTTTTGGGCACTCGGTCTCTAAAAGGTTCGCCATCACTGGAATAGAATAATGAATAGAATAGAATAGAATAATGAATAGAATAGAATAATGAATAGAATAGAATAGAATAGAATAGAATAGAATAGAATAGAATAGAATAGAATAGAATAGAAAATAGAATGGAATGGAATGGAATAGAATAGAATAGAATAGAAAGGAATGGAATGGAATAGAATAGAATAATGAATAGAATAGAATAGAATAGAATAGAATAGAATAGAATAGAATAGAATAGAATAGAATATTCTTTATTGGCTGGATTGGACACACAAGGAATTTGTCTGGTGCATAAATTCTCAGTGTACACAGAAGCAACAAGAAGCAATAATAATAATAACAGCAACAACAATAGAGTTGGAAATGACTTTGGAGGTCATCTAGCCCAACCCCCTACTCAGGCAGGAAACCCTATACCATTTCAGACAACGGGTCATAGATCATAAATCACAGTTACAATCATTAAATCATAAGATACAAACAACAAGCGATAAATCGTAAGGATAGAAGAAGATATTAGGAAAGATGAGAAAAGATGAGAAACGAGAAGAGAAGAAAGATGATAATAGCCATACAGCCTACTATATTGGTCAATTTCTTAGGCCTAAGACAGTGCTGAGGGAATTAAAGATGGAAGCTTAATAAAGAGAGGATCCAGCCTAGAATTAAGGAGAAAGCTCCCGTTGATGAGAACAATTAATCAGTGGTGGGGACACACTCTGATGCACAGAAAATGCCCATCCATCTGCCCCCCCCCCTCAGAAATCACAGAGAATCAATTTTCCAGAACTTACTGGGGGAGAAGCAAACCGACAGGAGGGAGAGCTACCACAGGATCCTCCAGAGACGGATCCAGCCGGTGCTGGAACAGGTACGGGACAAGCTGAATGGAGGGGGGAAAAAAAGACAGAAATGTCACCACAGACAGGTGGGCTCCAAAGAACAAACAACTGCAGGATACCTGGGCAGGTGCATGCCCTGCAGGCTCTGAAAAAGATGGGCTGCGGTCTAGACTAGGGGTCCCCAGAGGTGGCAACTTGAAGACTTTTGGACTTCAGCTCCCAGATAGGGATAGGTCAGGGGTAGGCAAAGCATGTTTCAGGACTAGAATGGGAATGTTCTCATTTTGGTTTGGACCACACCGGTCCGGTACCGATTCACTAATTTTTCAGAGGTTTGGGAGGAAGGTGTACAGTATATCATCCCCTCTCCCCCCCCTTTTTTTTTTTTTTGCAAATTCACTGTCCTCAGAAGTCTTAAAAGTTGCCAGGTGTGGAGAGCCCTGGTACAGAGTGTGCAAATACTGAAGAAGGCTGTCCCAAAGATGTTTTTTTCAAGAAGTAACTGGACTTTCTTGTTTTTCTTTGAAGATGTTTCGCTTCCCATCTAAGAAGCTTCTTCAGGTTCTCCCTGGATGGTGAGGAATGGAAGGATTTATACTCCTTGCAGACAGCCGATCATTTGCTTTCTTTTAAAGAGTCGTTGAAGCCACTTGGAGGTTTGTCTGTGTCCTCAGGGTCACCTGAGTGGTGCAAAGATGTGTGGAGCCTTCTGGCTGCAGGATGCTTTTGTGTGAGCCTACGACCAAGAGGCCATCTGTGTCAAAACTGAACCGCCCTCTCTCAACAGAAGGGGAGGGATACAACACAGTCCTTTCAGCAGTCCCAAGAAGGCTCCACACCCATTTGCACCACTCAGGTGACCCTGAAGACACAGGTAAGCCTCCAGGTAGCACTAACGACTCTCTAAAGCAGACATGTCAAACACAAGGCCCGGGGGCCGGATGCGGCCCGCGAAGCCATCCTGGAAACAGTGAGGGAACGGCCCCCGCTGCCTTGGCCCTGGCCCAGGCCGTCCGGGAGCCAATGTACACTTTTGTGGTGGCCATCTATGCTGAAACACATTCAGTCTTAGCTCCACAAGGCCGTCCGGAAACAGCGAGGAACCAGCCCCTGCTGCGTCGGCCCCTCCCCCTGGGTGCATGCTGGGGAGGGGTCACCCTTGGTGAGGAATGAAGAAATGGACCATGCCTTGGCGCTTGCCCTGGTCCCACCCCCTTCTGCCAGAGACCCCCAGATCTCTCCCACTCCTGCCCAGGCCCCCACAGGCACCCTTGACGCAAATGGTGTAGAGGGGGCCACGTCCACCCAGTAGGCCACGCCCACTCCATCCACGCCCACCCAGTAGGCTGCACCCATTCTGGCCACACCCACCCGGCCACCCCAGGGCAACTGCAATAATGATGCGGCCCTCAATGAAATTGAGTTTGATACTCCTGCTCTAAAAGAAGGCAAATGACCGGCTGTCTGCAAGGAGTATAAATCTTTCCATCCACCACCCTCCAGTCAGAGCTGAAGAAGCTTCTGGGATGAGAAGCGAAACGCCTTCAAAGGAAAAACAAGGAAGTCCAGTGGCCTCCTGGAAAAAGCGCTTTTGGGACAACCTTGACCTGGAGTGCAGAGAATCTCCACTGACCGAAGGAACCCGGTAACAAAACATTTGGAAACCGACCCACAAGCTCGGAGAACGAAGCTTCGCCCTCGCTGAAGAGACAAACGAGACAGGGAAGCCCTCGGTTAACAACTGCTCGTCCAGTGACTGTTCAAAGTTACGACAGCCCCGGACGAGGGGGACTTACGACCTTGAAGTACCAGCCATCCCAGCGGTCCTGCGATCATGATCGGGGCATGTGGGAATCGGCTTGCATTCATT
>NW_015389983.1:136738-137966 GCF_001527695.2 Protobothrops mucrosquamatus
AGTTCATTTTTTAAAATAGGTATCATCTGGAACAGAAAAAGAAACTTAGGTAAAATGTTCATTTTAATGGCCGCAATACGACCCAGCAAGGAAAAATGAAGTTTTTTCCACATTGATAAGTCTTTTTGTACTGATTTCCACAATTTCTCATAATTATTCTGATAAAGTTTCATGTTAGAGGAGGATAAAAAAATTCCCAAGTATTTAACTTTACTAACCACTTCAAAACCTGATAGTTGCATAAGTTGTTTTTTGTCTTTAGCAGTCATATTCTTTGTAAGAATTTTAGTCTTTTGAACGTTAGTTCTAAATCCAGCCATTATTACAATCTGTAAGTAAATCAGTCGATATCAAAACAAAGTCAATCCTTGAAAAAGAGTCATGTCTATGAGAAAAAAAAGTAAAATCACGTTCGTTGATATGTTGTGACCTCCAGACATCCATTAATTCTAAGTCATCTTTCATAGCAAAAAAAGACTTAGGTAATCTGGAAAGGGTTACATCCTTAGAAGTTGTTTTTTTATCTTTTAACGTATCCAGAACCCCATTCCAGTCTCCCATAGCAATCAAAGAGTTATAGTCCATCGCCACAATTTTCTGATGTAAATGTCTATAAAATTGCTTTTGAACTACAAGTTGGTTGGGTGCATAAACCCCTATTATTAAGCACTTTCTTCCATTTAAATTTATTTCCACAAATAAATATCTTCCTTCTTTGTCAACTTCTTTTAAAACAGGTGAAAGATGTCTTTTAATATACATTGCAACCCCAGCTCTCTTTTTTAAGGCAGGTGCAGCAAACAGCTCTCCAAGCTTAGAATTCAATAATAGTTTTTGATCTTTGGCCACAATATGAGTCTCTTGTAAGCATATAATGTCATTATTAAAATGTCTTAGATAGTGAAAAATCTTACGTCTTTTGTGGGGAACATTAAGTCCCCCTACATTCCATGATGTTAACTTACACATTAGGAGGATTTATTCCACTGACAAGACTGGCCGCATATGATTTCACAAAGACCTTAGGATGAGCGCCGCCTACTGGCTGCGAAATAGCCGGTATTTGACAATCAGCTGGGGGAGTATCAGCTGGTGGTCGAGCTGTCATCTGTCTTTCCTTTTCCTTACGTCTATGAGCTGCGCGCGTGATTCTTTGTTCCTTTCCATTAGCTTTTGGGCTTTCCTCTAGATCTTGAACAAAGGCAGAAGAAAAATCCACAATCATCTG
>NW_015389984.1:0-14272 GCF_001527695.2 Protobothrops mucrosquamatus
AAAATTTACCTCCTCTCTTGAAGCAGGCAAAATTTAGCAAAAGAGATCACCAGGCATCTGTTCCTCTCTCAGCTGTAGCCAAAGAAAGCCTGTTGCACCATCTGTGCTGTTTAACTGGGAATGTATCAGAGCCAGATAGGTTATTGTCTAGGATGCATGTCTGCCTGATTCTGTTCCTAATTAAACTTTCATTGATTGGTAGGGAGATGGGCTCGAATGCTTGCCAATAGCACCCAGTTAAAAGTCTCCCCAGGAAAGGGTCAGATTCAACCAGATGGCAGAATTACTACTTTTGTATAAGGGAGCACTCAGAAAAGAGATGATGCTTCAGTTATGATGTTCCCCTGCGTGTAATACACCTCTATCACTAGAACTGTCAAACTGTGATAGAGAAATAGGAATAGCTATTTCGGGCACCTCTGTAGAAATGTCTTACTAATCCCCATAGATAGAACAATTTCCTGCAATCCTTTAATTAGGATGTTGTTAGTTCTTTCCTCAAAATTTTTACAACTTCAATTTTTTTTTTGAAGTTAAAGCCAACCTGGGAAAGGAGACTTGCGATCCTGTTCTGAAATTTTGACAGTCAGGACCCCTCCATGACCAAATTTTGGGAGCTAGGCAAAACAGCTGTATTTACAACCATTTGCAGCGTCCTGCAGGCTACATAATCACATTTTATAATGGTTTCTCTGAAAACCAGTTTTCAGCAAATCCACATCCATAGTGAAGCATGGGTTCATTTAATGACGGTGGCACTTGCTGAATAACCACTACAACCCTTGCACCATACGACTGTAATTGGCAGCCTCCATTATGGTAGTACAGGGTTCTTTCAAACTTGGCAACTTTAAGACTTGTGGACTTCAAAGTCTACCCACATCTGGAGGAAGGGAAACAGGCATCCTTAACCTACCTTTATAATGAGAGTTTAATCTGCCCACCTCACCCCCCCCTCAAGATTAGGCTTTAATCTCTTTTTCACAGAAGCCCCATATGCTACTCCGACCCCCTAAGACAGGGCTTTTCAACCAGTGGTACGGGTACCACCTGTGGTACCTTGGCACCTGGCAGGTGGTACGTGACCATCCTAGAAAAGTGGTAGTGGGGAAGGGGAATGAGCTGAACCGGTGTCACCACCGCACAAGCCTGAGCGAGAGATGGCTGGAGCTGCAGGGCTGTCAGGGCTCAGCAGAAACGCCAGGATCAGTGCCGCTTTCCAGCTGATCGGCGCTTCTTCAGGGCTGTCAGGGCTCAGTGGAAGCACCAGGATCAGCGCCAGGCTCCAGCTCAGCGCCAGCTCAGCGCCAGGCTCCAGCTCAGCGCTGATCCTGGTGCTTCTGCTGAGCCCTGAAGAAGCATCAATCAGCTGGAAAGCAGCACTGATCCTGACGCTTCTGCTGAGCCCAGAAGAAGCGCCGATCAGCTGGAATGTTGCAGCATCTCCAGGGTCTTGTGATTTACATTCAGATGCTTGGCAACTGATTCATATTTATGACGGTCACAGTGTCCCAGGATCATGTGAAGTGACCAAAACCTGCTGCAACCACCCAGCAGACAGGGGGGAATAAAAACCAAACACCCCTCCACCTCACCCCCGCTGCCAATCCTCAACAGAAATGCTCACAACAATGAAAACCTCGGACAGGAAGAAGGGCGCAGCCAGGCGGGCAGGCAGGTGTCTTGCTCAGCTGTAGCTTGGGGGGAACTTTTTTCAGTGCCATTGTAACTTCGAACAGTCACTAAGCAAACTGTTGTAAGTCGAGGACTACCTGTACTTTATCACTTTTTTACTTTTTTCCTTTTTTTGGTCATCAAGTTTTTGACACCTTGTTAGGCGACTGGTGGTACTCGGATGTTGCCATATCTTAAAAGTGGTACAATGGGTGAAAAGGTTGAAAAGCCCTGCCCTAAGAAGTATCCCAACAGCCATATAGCTAGCATCGGTTTGAATGATAAATGGGGCATTCGGATCTGGAATAGGACATTTAGGCGCCAAACATTGGCCACGCCCACTTTGCCCCCAGCCACCCACCTCAGCTGATTCACAGCCACCTTTCCTTCACCACTGGTCCTCCCTCGGCAATTCTCCATGACCAATGGCCCCCTGACCCTCCACCCCCAGCCCTTTGTCCTGACCCATTTCCCCCAGGTGCCATTTGACCCAGGCTTTTCGCTGCATGGGACAAGAAGCTGCCAGCCAATCAGCAGCTGGCGGCAAGCAAGAGATCAACGGCAGGCTGTGGGGGAGCAGTGTGCCATCGTGGGGGCTGTGGTGGGATGTCAGGCAACTGGCAGCATCGGCGGCGTACAGAAGCAATTGTGGGGGCCATGGGGAGGTGCACCAGGCACCTGGCAGCAGCGATGGTGTGCAGAAGCAATCGCAGGGGTCGTGTGGGAGGTGCACTGGGCAACTGGCATCATTGTCACGCATAAGCAATTGCGGGGGCTGTGGGGGGTGTACCGAGCAACTGGTGACATTGGAGGCCTGCAGAAGCAATCACGGGGGCCATGGGATTAGTGTGCCGGACTACTTGGAGCAATTAACTTGGAGAATGGTGGTGACGAGTTCAAGAGCAATTGCTGAATAATGGGTCTTGGTTGAATAAGAATAAGGAAATTATTCAACCCCCTAAGAGGTATCCCAACAGCCACATTGCTAGCATTGGTGTGGCTAGTTATTTCTTACAGAATGAGAACTAAGACTTTGTTGTTGGCCTAAACAACAGATGCCAGCACCTCTAATCCACCATGACTGATCTCAGATGCTAAATAGGGTCATCCATGGTCTGTGTATGGATGGGAGAATTCTAAGGAATTTCAAGATTGTTTGGGTGTTATCTTTAGACTGAGAAATTGATAAAACTTACTGGTAAACTATGTGTAAAAAGAAAACCACATGAATATGTCCATGAAATAATCAGAAGTTTTTATCTTGGGGCAGCAGGATACCTAAGTAGCCCCATTCTGAAAATACATCTGATTGGGAAACCGATCAGCTAACCTGTCCAAATTAACAAACAGGTTTCCTAAATGCTATATCATCAGAAAATTATCAGACACTGCAGTTCTCTTAGCTAATATAAATCTGGAAAATATCATTTACCTTTTGCAAGGCTTCCAATTTAGGGTCGTGTTGGGAACTTGGGTTTTATATATTTCTTCTTTTAAACTGAAGCAGATATAAATATCAATTATCTCTAGGCATCATGACATTTGATTGGCATATTGCTCTCCTGTGCCAGACGTTTAATCATTGTATTTGTTGGTATGTAATTTATATCCTACCATCACTCAATAGACTCTACATGGCTCTCATTATTGATTAAAAACTATAATCCACAAACAACCTATCAAAACCACCAAACAATCAAATTATATACAAGTAAACTATTAAGCTTAAAATTACAACTCAAACTTAACACAACTAAAATGCCCTTTAAAATAGCAGGAGTCCAGCCAAGTCCTAAACGCACAGTTCCATTTTCCCCATCTTGATCATTGCAAACACAATGAAGATCACCTGAGCCATTGGAGACAGTTCTGTTCCAAGCAGATGGGGCAGCCTCCAAACATTCCTACACCTCATTCCCACCTTATTCACATTGTGACTGGTAGAGAAGGAAATGCAAAGGGTCTTTTCCAGATCTGAAGGCACGTGATGGATGGGGTATCTTTGAAGAAGATGGTCCTGCAGATATGTTGCTGCTGGCGTGAAGGCCTTGACAGGCCAGAACCGGCACTTTGAATTGTGCACAGAAACATTTGCACAGCTACAATAGTATAGTGTCAAACCAGCCTCTGGATTTCCTGCGTCGGATGAGGAGAACACATCTTTCTCCTTCTGTCCTGCCCACTTTTTACAGAGGCACGATTGAGAGCATTTTAACAAACTGCATCACTGTCTGGTTTTGGTGGCAGCCGTGCCTCAGATAGAAAGTCCATACAGAGAATGGTAAGGACAGCCGAGAAGATTATAGGAAGCTCGCTCCCTGGTATTCAGGATGCTGCTTATAAGCGCTGTGTGCTTAGAGCTCAAAGCATTGTTAGGGACCCCACACATCCATTTTACGGTCTGTTTCTGTTGCTCCACTCTGGGAGGAGGTTTTGAAGTATTTATAGCAGGACTACCCGATTCTGTAATAGCTTTGTTCCCTATGCCATCCGTCTGGTAAACAAGCAAGATTCATTTTTCTCGCCATGTACATGTACACATCCGAACTAGACTGTGTTATTTCTCTGTGTCAGGTATATTCATAATTCTGTATTTATTTATTTTTGTCATATTTATGAAGTCTATATTGGAAGTGGTGACCCTTTGAGAGTTGTCTGCAACGAAATTTCATTTTATTGTATGCCGATTAGTGTACATTCAAAGTGACAATAAAGTTATTATTCTATTCTGTTCTACAGTGAAACAGGATTTGTATTGTTAAGGAAGTTTCCACCTGCCATGAAGGGGCTGGGGTGTTTTGTAGCAGCTGGACAAACCACATTGACAAACCACTGTTGCATTCCGTTGCACAGAATCTCTAAGAAATTGCTCATGACTTAAAATTTTGCATTTTTATTGGGAATAGCCTTTGTTCAGACTTCAAATTTAATGCCAAAGTACAAATGAAGTGGTAGAAATGATGGAAAGTCTTTTACACCCAGCTCATACACCAAAATAGGCAACCTTTTCCCACAGTCGTATTAGCAAATCTAATACTATATGTTTGTGTTTAAGAGAGTATTGCACAATGGGAAGGCATTGAATCTCAACACAGGAAGCCCAATTTGGTGACATTTCCTCTGTAATCAACTTCTCACCAGTTCACAAAGCACTGGGCTGTAAGGCAACACCATTACACGGCCAGTTTCCTTATCTTTTTAAAGAGAACAGACTCTGGGAGACAGATGGTGTCCTTTCAAATAATTCATTATTTAGCCATAAAAAGGCTAGACAAATGGCAGATGAGTGTTTGTACTCATCCAAAAACAATACAGAAGGATTTTCTCTTGCCAACCCATAATCTTTAAGCAAACTTTTTCATTCCATTCGTAGACTTATTTTTCCTTCTTCCTCACTCAGTATTATTGCATTTGGTTTATGTATTTTTAAGTTTTTAAAACAAAGGCTGGCTTAAAGACTCTTTAAGAGAACAACTGGAAAGGTAGTTAAATATCACGGGAAGATTTTATTTTCCAAGACCTACTATCAAATCTTTACTCAGACCACACAGTGACCTTCAATATGTCAACACACTCCCATAAGGTGATGCAATAGAATAACCCTAGGAATGCCATTTTGGACAAATGCATGGCTAATCAAATTGTTGTTGTTAATTGCGAAGTCGTGTCCGACCCATTGTGACCCCATGGACAAAGTTCCTCCAGGTCTTCCTGTCCTCTACCATCTTCTGGAGTCCATTTAAGTTCACACAATCAAATAAGGGACAGATATTATTTATCATAATGATAAATTGGGATGTTGATAACTTAATTGATAAGTTGGGGCGGGTCTTTGCTTGGCACCAAATTGTAGCAGACAGTGGCATAACCTTAACTTACGAGACTGGACAATTACTTGTCTGAAATGGTATAGGCCAGGGTCTCCTGCTTGAGCAGGGGGCTGGACTAGAAGACCTCCAAGGTCCCTTCTAGCTCTATTCTGATTCACTTGATTCACCCTGGTGAAAAAAACTACCAGCCATCTCTCTCCATCGTGAAAGTGAGGTGGGGGGAGTTCACGGGGATGCTTAGAATGGGAGATGCTCAAATGACAGCCAGCACTAAGGGGGAGGAAGTAGGGTAGAACTTCATTGGTGCTCCTCTCTTCTTACTTGCCCGTTGGGTACTTCCAAAACAGCTCTACACTCTTCTTCAAAATCCCTGTGACAGGAAGGAGGAGCAGAAGGGGCAAGCAGCAGAGAGTCAAAAAGTGCCTGATAAGTGGGCTGCACTCATGCAGATATGGGAGTGGTAGTACTGACAATGGGCTATCAAGAAGCACAGCTTTGATACTGTGCCTAGCAGTTCCTGTGGCTGGCCATGGGGAACACACAACTGGGAACTGGCACGAGGATCATCAGAAGGGAGAGGCAAAAAAATACTACCACCTGCCCCACCAAGAGCAGCAAAAAGGAACCCCAGGTAGGTGTGGGAACTGTCAGTGCAGGGTGAGTCTTGGTCAGGGACTCCATCTATGTCAGTGGTGGCGAACCTTTAGCACGGGTGCCAGAGGCGGCACTCGGAGCCCTCTCTGTGGGCACACGTGCCGTTGACCCAGCCTCGCCTCCCCCCGCGACCCCCTCCTCTCCAGCAGCCCCCCTGAAGGAGAGTCGCCCCTGAGTGTGGCCCACCCAGAGCAGCGCAGCCAAGGACATGGCAGCCAGGCAGCGTAGACAAGTCTCTGCCCTCACACCCCATCATGCAGGGCGCAGGCAGTGTGTGACCGCCATAGTGCTGCTGGGCTGTCTGGGCGATCTGTGGCAGGCCCTGGAGGTGGTGAGTGGCCTGCGGGCAGGCGGGGCAGGGGATGGGGTGGAGCGGGGGCAGGGCAGGGGGGTGAAGCAGGGGCGGGGCCAGTTTTTGGGCACTCGGTCTCTAAAAGGTTCGCCATCACTGATCTATGTGCTCGTATGACAGCCCTCAGAAATAATCAAATCAAATCAATCAAATCATTTTTAAAAAATGCAAAATCCCTTCCCGGCAGGAGGAGGAGAAGACTGCAATCAATCACGAAGTAGAATCAGCAAGTCCCCAAGGGCTGAACAGAGCTCTCTTGCCTGGCTTGAGCCAACCTGCTGTACAGGCCGTGTTTGCCATGTGGGAAGTCAGCCCCCCAGAGAAGGAAATATTAAAAGGGCAGAAAAATATATTTCCTCAAAAGGATTTTAAAAGCAGAAACCAACCCTGCCCCCAAGTCTCTGTCTCAAGTAAAAGCCAGCCCTGTACAAATGCAGATGTAAACCATCAGGAAAGTTGGAGCTAGAAGCTTAGGAAGACAAAGACACCTAAAATCTGTATACCCCACCCAAACTCCAGGAGTCATTAGCCCCAGCACCAGGGAAGCAGGATATATAATAGGATTAACCCACCACCACCAAGAATACCAGAAAGGCACACCTAGACTCATGTCAGAATACATGACACAGTAAATACAAAGCCTGAAACAGGAACAGGAAACTACTTCAAACAAAAGGCTCGAGAGGATATAAAAACCTAATACCCACATGTGCTCAGTCCTTTTTCTCTCCTCTTTCCTGCCAGAACCATCTTTCTGTCTGGCTCTTCAATAAACTGCAACCTTCTTTCTAAAGCAGTCGCCATGTTGTTTATTTATCCCCGGCTTGGATGAACCAGGATGAAGACTTTTCTTTCAACAGCCAGAAGATCTGGCAAGGATCACACAAAGCATGAGTCAGGCATTATGTCTCCCCCACAATCCCACGGGGTAACCTGGCTACAGGAGTGGCCAGAGGAGAAAAGATGTGTCCACAGCATCCCCAAGAGAACAGTACCAACCATGCAGATTCCAACTTCTGATCATATCAGTCACCTGAGAATCCCAGCCGATATTTGGTAAGAAGAGGGCCTTTTGGGGGAGACAAATGTCGCCAACTCCTTAATGTAGTGTTTCTCAAACTTGGTAACTTCAAGATGCACGCTGGCTTGAGAATTCTGGGAGTTGAGGTTCACGTGTCTTAGCTGCCAAGGTTGATAAACCGTCTTAAAGCATCAAATAGGATTAAAAAAGAAATCCAACATAACATTAAATCCTAATTGGAAACAATTCCTTGAGCGTAATTGAACGTGTGGTTCTGTACTATACCCCCAATTAGATTTTTCTACACAGAGTCTATAACTCAACTTTCTGGGAAATTAGATTTCTAGTATTGATTCATTATATTTTACAGGGTAGGATAATGATTTATGCCCCATTAAGCAGGCATTTTTAAAGTTTAATAGGGATTTTCTTTTTCTTCAAAGAGATAGGTTTATTGTAATTGCACTAGTTTTTGGAAAATAGTATTTTTTTTTCTATTTTTCTATTTGTTTATTTTCTTAACAATGGTCCATTATTTGCATTCTACGTTTTATTCATTTTACACATTTTTTTGTTTCTATTCTTTCTTTAAAGCCTTTCATAAAAAGAACGGTTAAAAAAATTAAAATCAAATGGAAAACTGCACTTCCCTACTGTATACAACTCTCAGAAAGAGGGCTTACAGAATTTCACTGGCTGGGGAATATTGAAAAATATTGATTGAAGTCAGGGGTGTCGAACTGCTGGCCCATGAGGCCACGCCCACCCCAGCTCCAGCAATGCGGAAAAAAGTCACGATACGTTGCGACACGTCACGTGACGTGGCGAGTTTGACACCCGTGATCTTAGTGATCAAATTGCACCCTTGGTTTCTATGGAACAGGGAGCAAGGAAAAAAAGAAAACTAAGGCAGAAAAGATCCAATTTCCTTTGGGTACTGATCATGTCGATGGTAGCATGTCCAATTCACCCAGACAGATTACGCCGAGAGCATACGAATGTTGTCAAAACATTGTTTCTCGTTCCTGGATTATTCAAAGGAGAACAGTATGACTGACTGACTTTGGAATGGGGAGAGCCATGTTCAAGTCCCAAACAAAATGATTTGGACCCAGTCACTTCTTCTCAGCCCAGCCCACCTTGCAAGACTGTTGCTATTGACTTACTTCAGGAAGTATCTTTATGGAAAGTTTGTGGTGCACATTGAATCCATTTTTTAAGAAGAGAAAGTTCAAACTGCAGATTGCAAAGGGTTTCAAGTCCGGTCCATTCTTAGGCTATCCAGAGTGCATATTTTATGATTAAAGATTGTTGTTCCTTTGCAGGCCATCAATCTCTGTCTTAACGAGGAATCCCCATTTGCAAACCAAGCTTTATGGGAACCAACAACTCTACACACCCAGAATTTTCATCAGAAAAGATCTATTTTATTCAAAACAGGCAACTATGCCATCAGAGATTTACAATATACGGAGTGAAGTCCTGGGATAAGATGAAATCAAAAAGGAAGCAACGCAGTCAAAGATTTAGAAAACAGCCTTAGATTGGAGCCCCCCCCCCAAAAGATGAAAAAGAAAGCCTAGATGTGTCTAAATCACGGCAAAAAGGAGATAAAATCACTCCTGTAAAATCTGGAAAACGGGAGCTCTCTTTTCCCAAAGGGCTCTCTTATCATTCTCATCCAGAATACATTTTTAAAAACCAGCTGCCACGTCACAATTGGCATTCCTATAAGGTTTTGTCCTTTGCAATGACCTTGCCAGGAAATTCAGTGTTACTTCCATTACACTCTTAAGGTGATGGGACTGGAGCAGTTTATCAAAACATGTTCAGAAGTGAGATGTGGAGCTCAGACTAAACCTATGCCAAGCTCCAGATAGGGCACTTTCTTCTCAACAATGCCAGGCCATTTGCAACCCCCCCCCCACTGCTGGAATAAGGCACTTTCGCGCAACAGAGAAGATTGTAAGGAACAATTCTGCGGCAGGCGAAAGTAGAACACGGATATTCCAGGGAGCAAAATTTCATTTCCAAATGGGCTCAGAGCACGGAGGGGTTTACAACACAAAAAGCAAACAGAAATCAGCCGTTCCCAACCTGGTTGGTTCCAGATTATTGGACAACAGCTTTCATTCTTGAACCGGTCTCACTCACTTGAGATAATAGGAATTGCCTACCGACCCAACTGAAAGCCACCAAGTTAGGAAACTGACTGGAAATACAACAAAACATAGGAAGGAAAAAATCAAAAGCAGTTTCCTGTCACACTCCTTGCAGTCTCTGGAGAACTTCATTCACTCTGCATTCTTGTACTTCGTGAATAAGTTGTATAAAACCCTCAGGGTGGACTTGAGATCCAGGTTGACGACATCTGAGGGATAAGCAAAAAAGACAACATGTAGTGGCTTTTCTTTACCAAAACAGGCTTTTGAATTGCAAATGAAAAAGGGGAAGCACACCACCATTACGGAAACATCAAACTCTGATGATAAATACCATATAGGAAAAGCAACTGGTATTTTTTACATTAATTTTCTTTTCCAACTAATACTAGAGCCAATACAACTAAGGAAACAGCAAGTATCACATTTCCCTTTTCCTGCCAGTTTCAAAGATCTATAAAGCAGTGTTTCTCAACCTTGGCAACTTTACGATGTGTGGACTTCAACTCCCAGAATTCTCCAGCTAGCGTTGCTAGCTGGAGAATTCTGGGAGTTGAAGTCCACACATCGTAAAGTTGCCACGGTTGAGAAACACTGCTATAAAGGATTGTTTTAAAGGATTTTATAACTGGATTAAAATCCACCTGTAAAGGCAGTAAATCACAGCATTGGTTTTAGGCAATTGTGCTACCAAACTCTGGCATTGTGGCATAGGAGACTCCAGGCTGGGGGCACATCAAGGCTGTTCCCCTGTCTTTGTGACAATTTCACTCTTCTAGGTGCACATAAAAATGGTGAGAACATTAATATTCAACAGGTGTTGAAATACACTTACTAGAGATCTTGGTAATTTCTAGGTTTGGAGCTTTGCTAGCAAGTTGGGGGTGGGAAATGGCTTGACTTTGAAATTTCCAGGCTTCGCAGCTTACTGTTTGAGTTTATTCTTATAAAATGAAGAGTAAGAAGCAAGAAGCCGATCAACCCCATATGACAAAAACAATCTGTTGGCCTGAAAAATGAGCAACTCAACAGCTTGAAGAAAAAGGATCCAAAAGAAAAATGGTCTACAAAGCAAATTGTACACATAAGATAAAAAATCCGTAGAAAAGATTTCCTCCCCATGGGAAGAATGGCAAAGGGGAGGCGAAACCAAACTTCATACGGCTATAAAGAAGACAAATGTAATGTTCAGCTGTTTATCTAACTGCAAGTTCTCCAAAACCAATCTGGGATTTTCATAGCTGTAAGATTCCATAATATTTTCATTCGTTACTTCGCTAAATAGGTTAAGGAAATGCTTCTCAGATCTGTAGATAATACAAAACTTGAGAGAAGTGGGAGATGGGAACAATTCAACGTGAAATGGATTTTTTTCAATGCCGTTGAAACTCTGAATAGTCATTAAAACCCTTAAGTCAAGGGTTACCTGTAAAAAAACATTTCTTTCCAAGGCGCCCGAAGGCAGGACAAGAAGCAACGGGTGGAAACTAATCAAGGAGAGAAGCAACCTAGAACTAAGGAGAAACTTCCTGACAGTTAGAACAATTAACCAGTGGAACAACCTGCCTCCAGAAGCGGTGAATGCTCCAACACTGGAAGTTTTTAAGAAGAGACTGGACAGCCATTTGTATGAAATGGTATAGGGTTTCCTGCCTGAGCAGGGGGTTGGACTAGATGACCTCCAAGCTCCCTTCCAACTTTACTATTATTATTATTATTATTATTATTATTATTATTATTATTATTATTATTATTATTATTATTATTATTATTATTATTATTATTTCAGAATTAGAATACACTGACATTTAACATTATGGTGTCTGGAGATATCAAGTTAATTTCAGTTTGTCCATTTGTGTTTACAGTAGAATGACTTTTTTATCTTTAATGCTAGTTTTGGTTTATACCTTTATGGATTAAATTTCCTGTTGGCATCAAGTTGAAATCATGCTTGGTTAATTTCAGTGATAGTTTCAGAATTATCCTAGTATTGCGGATATTTATTAGGGATAAAAATTCTTATTGGCATTAGAGTGAATTTAGGATTAGGGGTTCTCTGGGAAGAAATAAAGCCTTTTTTTATCTTTAGTGCTAATCTAAGAACCATCTTGGGGTACAGATTGTGTTGAACACTTCGAGCTAAACATTCCTGTTTGGAATGAAGTACAATTTGAGGTTAAGGATAAACATCCTTGATGTTCTCGCTTTTTATTTAATGGCTTTATTTATGGTGAGGTTTTATGGTTAGTGTTGTCTGGGAATTGTCCAGCAGAACAGTTTTAGTTTACACGTAATGCTTAGGGTTTAAAATTCCCAGTGGCATTAGGGCAGACAGGATTAGTTTAATACTGTTCTCATTTGCAAGAAGCAGTTGTTCATCTCCTTCAGTCAGACATAAAAACCCACATGGAAGGTCCTAAGTTCATTTTCTGAGAACTCAGGTTTTCAGGCAGTACCTTCCGGTTGCGCTTTTGGTTTCTTGAGCCCGGCATCTTGCATCAGCTCAAAAGCAAAGGAGACATTGTGAACCTGAAGAAGGAATCAGACAACATAAAGATGGGATTAGATTCTTGTAACGGCTAGTAACCCCTTTTCTGAGTAACCAATGTTACGAAAAGGCAAAAGCTTTCATGAGTTGAATTCATCCAATGCAAGGAGAGGCCTAAACTTTGTATTCTTCACATTATGCCGGTGATTTTCAACTGTAGGAATGCTGAGATGTGTGAACTTCAACTCCCAGAATTCTCTGGGCTGAGAAATTCTGGGAGTTGAAGTCCATTTTGTCGACCCCGCGGGCCCGACATTCACGGGCAGGACGGGGACCCGTCTGCCAAGCTGCCGCCTCCCCCAGCGCCCTCCATGCCAGCCGGAGCCGTCGCCGGACAACCGAGCTGCCACCTTCCCCAGCGCCCTACACATCAGCCGGAGCCGGACATCCAAGCTGGTAGGCGCGAGTCTGGGGGGTCACCAGCTGACGAGCGCATCTTCAAGTTCCCAATGTTGAAAAATAGTTGACTTAAGCTCATCTAAATGCGTTCCACTTATGTATTGTCTGTTTGCAGGGGTGTCCACTGGGTGTGGTCAAAAAAACTCAAGATGGCAGCAGCAATGATGCAACTGAAGTTCTGTCCATTTTTAAAAAAAAACATGTCATAACTAGACAAAATCTCTGACTGGGCAGTTAACAGCCTTATTTTTTTTCCTGCCTACTTTTCTTTTGGGCCTCTTACATCCAAGGTTGCCTTCCCTTCAGGTAAATATGGATCACATTGAAAAGGCATTTATTGCAGGTCACTTACATCACTCTGGGGCAGGGGTAGGCAACCTTGGCTCTTTTATGAGTCGTGGACTTCAACTCCCAGAATTCCTGAGCCAGCACGGCTGGCTCAGGAATTCTGGGAGTTGAAGTCCACGAGTCATAAAAGAGCCAAGGTTGCCTACCCCTGCTCTGGGGGGATCAGATCAGATATACAAAAGGAGTTAATATAATGAACCAATTGGTAACAGAACACGTGCCCTCGGTTCAACTCTGCTTCCAGGGACAGGTGCATGTAGAGATAGTCTTTGACTTACAATGACTTGTTTAACAACTGTTTGAAGTAACAATGGCATTGAAAAAAGTGACTTCCAACTGATCGTCACATGTTACGACCATTCCAGCATCCTCACAATTATATGATCAATATTTGTGCAGTTGGCATCCGGTGTTTATTTATGACAGTAGCAGCATCCCAGGGTCACGTGATTGCCGTTTGCAACATTCCAGCTGACTTTCAACAAGGAAAGTCAATGGGGAAAGCCAGATTAACTTAACAACTATGGCAAAAAAAAAGGTCACAAAAGTAGGCAGGACTTAACCAATGGACTGCCTGGCAAATGGAAATTGTCTTGGCAATGTCATAAAGCATGCCAACTTGCTCTGGGGTGTCTTTTAATTTCCCACTTTAAACTAAACTCTGGGATTTCCTTGGATTCTCATCCATGTCCTAATCAAGTCTGATCCTGCTTAGCTTCCAAGTCTAGACAAGACAATCTGAGCATCCGTACCATCCATTACATCTTAATGAAAATAAAACGAATGGAGTATAAATGTTAAGTAACCACCTTGGTTGAGGACTACAGTATATTATAAAAACCCTGAGTTGTCTCACATTAAAATGAGCAGCATATACATTTGATAAATAAATAAAAAAAGCGGAGCTAGGGTTAAGTCTAATAATTCTGCAGGATCCATGACATTTATAAATGCATGTGGGTGAACAAAAAAAAAATGTTTCCTTGTAACAGGACAATAGTTTTCCACAATTCCCTCTCTTTCTTTCTCTCCCTTTTTTAAAAAAATGAGCTAGTATTAAGGATTACATTGGCACAGCAGGAAACAATTCAATTCAAGTTATCCACAGCAATGTAACTTGGGGCAGTAAAAACAGGGAAAGCCCTCTTGGAATTAATGGTGATTTTAAAAGGTTGATTGATTGCACTTTCCAATTCTTGCTGGGTTCTCATTCGTTACTGCTGCCTCCTGCTGGTAGTACAAGGCATTGCATCAGCATTAAAGAATTCCAAAGGTCTATGT
>NW_015389984.1:14372-39787 GCF_001527695.2 Protobothrops mucrosquamatus
AGTCGAGGACTAAACCGGTCGTAAGTCGAGGACTACCCAACCGGTCGTAAGTCGAGGACTTTCCCTGCCCGGGAGCGCCGCACATGCGTGGTTCCGCCCCCTGCGCCGGCCGAGGCGTAGCTGGCAAGCGGCAGAGACGGAGCAGGCCGACCACCAGCTGGCCCAGCCCAAGGGAGGTAAGGCACCCGCCAGAAAAGGGGGAAAAATGGCGGAGAGCCTTGCTTGGCGACCCCCGTGAAATGCTCGATCGACCCCAAATGGGGTCGCAACCCATAGGTTGAGAACCGCTGGTCTATGTTCACCTTTTCTGGAGCATTCTGAATGCAGGATGCATTCAGTGACAAAGACCTCCTAGTGCACGGGTGTCAAACTCGCCACATCATGTGACGTGTCGCGACGTATCGTAACTCTTTTTGCATTGCCGGCAATGGGAGGGCGCGGCTTCGGTATGATGAAACCGGCCCACGGACCGGCAGTTTGACACCCCTACCTTAGTGCCTTTGGTACAGAAATACATAGTCTCCCAACCTCTGACACAAATGCATTATTCCCCCCACTCTAATATGCAACAGAGTTATTTCGGCCTTGTTAAAAAAGAGGGGATAGCAACATCTCAATGTACAGCAATCAGAATTCGCATCTATGAGGAAAAGTCTGATCACTTGGTGGTGTCTTATCCAGGGACTAATCACACCAACCTAATGAGAAGGAAGGACTCACTGGAGAAGAGCCTAATGCTGGGAAAGATTGAGGGCAATAGAAGAAGAGGACGACAGAGAATGAGGTGGCTGGATGGAGTCACTGAAGCAGTAGGCGTGAGCTTAAATGGACTCCAGAAGATGATGGAGGACAGGAAGGCCTGGAGGAACCTTGTCCATGGGGTCGTGATGGGTCGGACACGACTTCGCAACTACCAACAATCACACCAATCCCACTTAACTTTCACCTGCAGGCTAGTGCTATTGCTGGATGAAGCAAGACTATTTATTTTTAGATCTCCTTCAATGTTGTGCTCTCACGCACGCTACCCATGCACCACAGCGAAGCTACTGGATCTGCTGCTGGGACTCGCCAGCTGCTAAAGTGGTTTGATTTGTAGCTAAGGTTCATGCCAACTTTTCATAGCACATTTTCACACAATTGCAGACTAGTAACTCGACCAGTCCAGTCCCTTACAGGTAGTCTTCAGCTTAACAACTGTAAGGGAGCCCGCTCTTTATGGCTGTAAGTCATAACGGTTGTAAAGCAAGCCATTATGTGACCAACCCAATTTTCTGCAGCAGTCATTAAGTGAATCACCATGATGCTTTAGTGAATCTGCAGTCATTAAGCAAGCACTGTGGCTGTTTGAGCAAACCATTGTCTGCTATGGGGCATTTTTGCCATAAACCAAAAGTAAATGCTGATTTTCAGGAAAAAACATCATAAATTGCAGTCATGTGACCACAGACTGCTAAAAACAACCCTAAATGCGGGCTGGTTGTTGAGCACCTGAAATGTGGCCTGGGGACCTGGCTTATTTGACTGTTGTCATCAGGAGGATGGAGGGGGGTGGTTATTGCTTTTTTTTAATATTGGGTTTTTATCCTTATAAGCTGCCTGAAGTCACTGAGATAGAGCTGGGCAGCCATATAACTTTTCATAAATAAATAAATAAATAAAATGCCCGATGTAATTACTGCTCACCTTCTGATCCAAACTTTCAGGCGTTAAGAAGAAGTGATGTAGAGGAACAAAATAATCTTCAAGGAGGCCCATCAGTAGCACCAAGTAGACGCCATCTGCAAACTGAGAAGAAGGGCCAGATAGGAAGATGAGAATCAAGGGGCAGCATTAATCTCACTGGGCTGAAGATCTTCCAGCCAACATGGCCACCACGCCATCGGGGACATTTTGGGCAGGCCGAATCTGAGCAGAATAGTCAACAGTTTCGGGTATTAATTTGCAGCTAACGAGGGAAATGTCTAGAAGAATCCCCAAAATATTCCCAGGTGACCCAGGAATTGATCAATTCCCATTCAGATTTCAGCTGGCCTCCAACTATGGGATAAAAAGCCTCCCAATCTTGCCTTTGAGCTGACAGATACTGAAGAGTGCAATGGCACCTGCGTAGAACACAGGTTAGAAGTAATAGGTTAGAGGTCTTCTAGTCCCGGGGTGGCGAACCTATGGCACACGTGCCACAGGTGGCACACAGAGCCCTCTCTGTGGGCACACACACCATCGCCCCGGTCCTAGGCCTTCAGCTGGGTTTTATAAAACCTTTTTGCTTTAGGCCTCCGCCGCCGTGTGCAAAAAAAATAAAGAAGGTTCAATCAATCAATCAATTTCAACTTCTCGCATGAAAAAAAAGATCTCGCAAAGTTGGAATTGATTGATTGACCTTTTTAGTCCCACTCAGTCTGCCATTACCACCGAAGCCACGCCCACCCAATGGGCCACACCCACCCAATGGGCCACGCCCACCCGGCACCCGACAATACATAAGTGAGTTTTGGGTTGCAGTTTGGGCACTCGGTCTCTAAAAGGTTTGCCATCACTGTTCTAGTCCAATCCCCTGCTCAAGCAAATGGCTGTCCAAATGGAAAAAAACTCTCCTGAAAATCTCCCATCCATATTTGGGAACACAAGCAACAAAATAAGCTGGTTACCAAGATAGTTCTAAATGACCATCAGTTCATCAGCAGCTTTTATTACTGGCCCAAATAGCTACAGTATAAATATCCAATATTGTTCCCAGATCTCTTACCTGGCTTTCTAATTCCGACACCTCCAAATTCAGCTTGTTTAAGTGCTTGTTTACAAAAGTGATCAAGGACTGAAAAGTGGGGAAGAACACAGTGATTAGAGAAATAAATATCGAACCAATATTCATTTTTAATAATAATAATAATAATAATAATAATAATAATAATAATAATAATAATAATAATAACGGAGTCTAACTATTTAGAATTCAAAGTAACATTCAAGCCTTCCACTCAATTGTTAGGTCCTGCACAGCAGCATAATCAAGTTCTCAGTTTTAATAAAAGGAACAGAAGCTTTACCTGTGGCACAGTGATACACATAGAAAACCCCAAAATGCTGCTTGCATCACTCTGCCCCTCCCCCTTTCGTACAACTCCTGTAGAGCTGTAACAAAATTTATAATATTTGGAACTTAGGGGAACTGAAACAAGTTTCACATAACTGGCCCAAGAAGTCCAATAATTTTCCACAAGCTTATTCTGATGAACAGATACAGCATTAAGCACAAAGCTATCTAAAGTTAAGTTCAACCCTGGATAATGCTATCGTCAACGCTGCCAACATCGGATGCTTTTGCATTGACCATAGATGGAAATGTAGCCATCTTTTCTCTTTCGCTTTTAGAGTTAGATGATGCTGGGAGGGGGGGATGTGAATGAGAGTCCAGCTAGAAATAACAACACTAAACTTAGCGTGAGAATCAAGGTTATTGAGCCCAGAGCTGATAAAGAATTGGTGGGCTGGAGAGCTGGAGAGGAAGCCAGCGCTTCAAACTAATTGGGGAATGTGATTTATGACTGTTAATTGGAGGATGGAATTGTGCTTTGATACTATGTGCCCAGGGGAGGGGAAATCAGTTTTTGGCTTCGATTATGCAGTGC
Organism: Protobothrops mucrosquamatus; assembly: GCF_001527695.2. Classification (NCBI taxonomy): domain Eukaryota; kingdom Metazoa; phylum Chordata; class Lepidosauria; order Squamata; family Viperidae; genus Protobothrops; species Protobothrops mucrosquamatus. Next base: position 18,005 of record NW_015389984.1, read on the forward strand.
CGATGTTATGCTACTCAAATAAAAGATCCTTTAAGGTAAACAAAGCCTCAAAGTTCTTTTGAAGAGTTTCATCTGTCGGAACCATGACAGCTATTCTATGAAAATAGCAACCTAAAGGGACGGGATACTGAGTTCTTAGCATTACTCGACTTATAACAACAACTGAGCCATTTGTTAAGTGAGTTTGGTCTCATTTTATGACCTTTTTTGCCACAGTTGTTAAGTGGATCACTGCACTTGGTAAGTTAGTAACCCGGTTGTTAAGTGAATCCCCTTTCCCCACTGACTTTGCTTATCAGAAGGTCGCAGAAGGTGATCACATGACTTTGGGACACAGCAACGGTCATAAATGTGAACCAGTTGCCAAGCATCTGAATTTTGATCACATGCTCATGGGGATGCGGCAAAGGTCATAACTGTGAAAAACAGTCCTAAGTCACATTTTTCAGTGCTGATGTAACTTGGAATGGTCACTAAATGAACTGTTGTAAGTCATAATACCTGTATTATATCCCAAGAGTCTAAATATCTTGTTCTTCATTCATTGCATAAATTGGTCCCTGATGATGCTTTTTCGGTGCACCAAGGGAAGCAAGCATTTGGCAATAAACAAAGTAATGAAGTGGCTCATTAAACACTTTTTTTACCTTTTTTACCACACTTAGTTTATCTGGGGCATGGTCAAAGAGTGTGTCAAAGGCATCTCGTTCTATGTTTAGGAGAGAAAAAGAAATGCTTTATTAAAATGACTGTTAAAATGCTGAGAATTGAATGGAAAGAATTATACATAATGATTTTTATATACAGCACAGCATAAAATGAAAACATGACCAAACGTAATGTATTTATCTAAAAGGAAGATGGTTTTAAATTTAAGATGGTATTGTTTTCTAAAAGAGTAAATAAAAGTAAACACAATCTAAAAGGAAGATGGTTTTAAATTTAAGATGATATTGTTTTCTAAAAGAATAAATGAAAGTAAACACAAGACAAAAATATTATATGCTACCTTGTTTCCCAACCAAATCCCGTGGATTTTTCCTCCTTATAAATGTGTACATCTCTCTGTATGTAAGACTATACTTTTATATGTGTACAATGTGTACAGAGAGATGTGTGGACATAGATGTGTGTCAGAAGCCACAGGCCCACAAAACAGCAGGAAAATAAATATCTACTTGAATTAACAACCACTGGTTAAATTTAGCTGTATGTAAAATGTAACATCCCATTTATGAAAGTAATTCATTCTACAACTGCAAATAGCAGTCTTTCTCTTGCACAATCAAACCATTCTCACACATAAAAGTACAAAACTACACAGATATATACACACCCACACTCTCCAGGAACCCTTATCTTCCTATTGGGTCAACACAGCATCTTAGGTTTGTCAGGATTTGACCAGTAGCAGAACAAAGTTTTAATCCAGTGTTTCTCAACCTTGCCAATTTTAAGATATGTGGACTTCAACTCAAAGAATTCCCCAGCAAAGCATGCTGATTGAGAAGCCCAGAAATTAGAGAAAATGGAAGGATGCAACAGGGAAGACCAACAGGACTTTGTCCACAGCTTGAGCAATGGTCTGGACCAAGGGTCTTCAAACTTGGCCCTTTTATGACTTGTGGACTTCAACTCCCAGAATTCCTCAGCCAGCATCATGGGAGTTGAAGTCCACAAGTCATAAAAGGGCCAAGTTTGAAGACCCTTGGTCTGGACTGAGCAAAAGTACAACCAACCTAGACACAAAATGCTTAACGCAGAGGTGATAATGATAAATATTTCATATCGTTAATCATAATAAATTTGAAGAGTTTTTAAGCCACTATTTAAGCTACAATTTCACTTAGCATCTTGCTCTCAAGGTACTTTTATTTTCCAAGTTTAAAATCTTTTACTTACCAAACCTTCCCATCATCATTCTGGAAACAAGAAGTTTAAAACAAAAAATTAATGACTTTCTAAATGTTCGTAGTTCTTAAGTTTTTTTTTTTCTTGATCTGATGTCTCTAGCCTGAAGAGTTTTTCAAGCTGTCCACACCACAAAAGTTAAATCTCTCAGCACATCATGGAATGACAGTATGAATTTCCAAGGGCTTTCTGTTTTCATTGAGACATCCATTTCTGTCCCCCTCTAATCTCTATGCCTTATGGCAGGAAGTGTTCTGCTTTTCTGCCTGTATGATAAGAGGGCTGTCCTGAATTCCCACTCACAAGTATGGAGATGTTTCTTGCCCCACCATGCCATTTCTTCCTCTGAAGGAGAAGAGTTCAGGATTGGGAATTTCAGAAAGCAGAGTTATCCCAGACAGGTGACAGGAAAGAGCTTTGAAATATCTATATCTATATCTATATCTATATCTATATCTATCTATCTATCTATCTATCTATCTATCATCTATCTATCTATCTATCTATCTATCTATCTATCTATCTATCTATCTATGCCAATAATAAATAAATAAAACGAACACCAGGGTAAAATCATCAAACTATAAGAGTTTAATGCCGCTATACCAACGCCAAGCTTTCGTCAGCGTCCTGCTGACATCATCAGGGCTTAGACAGCCAGTCCATGGGAGAGTCTTTTATAGGTCAAACGTGGCTTGCACATGGCCCCTGGACCTTGTTACCGGTCCTAATTGCATCAGCTGCGCTCCGGCGGTGGTTTTCCCTCCGCTAGTTGTCCCTATCCTGCAAAACTTATCCATACGGCCGCCCCTACCTGGCTCATTTGCTCGCGGGCTGGGGGTAGATGGGACGCTCCCCCTTTTTTCTCTCCTCAATCGTGTCCCCTGCCCCACTTGCCCATGTGGTCCTGCGTTCTTATTTCTCGCATTGGTCGGGCCCACTTGGCTCGGGATACCCGTTCCCTTTCCTGAACCCCCGCTGGCTTTAGCCACCTCGCTGTCATTCCCACGGGCCTCTCCCTCTCTTTTTTCTGCAGTCGCATTTCCCGTGCCCCCTATACCTCCTTGCACACCGCTCCTATCGCTCCTCCATTCGTCCCCTCTGGGCCGGCCAGGCTCGCCTTCCTTCTTCGCCTCCTCTTCCCCTCCATTCTCTTCATCGGCCCTCCTCTCCTCCCCCCCCGTGTCTGTCCCTCCTATTGGTGCCATCCTGTTTGGGTTGTATCCTCGCATGTCCCTGCCTGCCGTTCTTGGTCCGGTCGCTGGCTCCCGGAGAGCCCCCTGCTTTGCACTGGCTCGGGCACAGCGGAGTCGTGGGGTGGGGTGGCCGGGCCGCCGCCGCTGCCGAGGGGCGGCTCGATAGTTTCCTTTTCTCTTCCTTCGTATATAAACCGCTGGGGTGGGGTGGTCGGGATGCCACCGCTGCCGTGGGGCGACCCGGTGGTTCCCCCTTCCCCTCCTTTACGTGCGTGGCCACCTTTGTTATCTATCTATCTATCTATCTATCTATCTATCTATCTATCTATCTATCTATCGTATATCTATATCTAGATAGATTAGATAGATAGATAGATAGATAGATAGATAGATAGATAGATAGATAGATAGATAGATAGATAGATAGATAGATAGATAGATAGATAGATAGATAGATAGATAGATACACATACACACACACACACACACACACACTGGAGAAAGGACACAGCTGAAAAGGAGAATATACCAGAATCTGTTCCTTCTCCAAAAGAGAAGAGCAACAGGGTATGGGAGACAGAAGAAAGAGTCCATGCTGGAATTCATAGCAGGACAAAGGGACAATACTTGTGGGGAAAGCCCTTTCCTGCATACTTATACCGGCCTTTCAGCTTCCATCAACATTGGTTTCAATTGAAGTTCTTCCCTGACTGCTTTGGGAATCAACCTTGGCTATCCAGGAGAGTAGCACCAGGACACCAAGAAAACTCATGACCTCTTCTTTGGATCAACCTGCTGCTCTGGAACCCACAGGAAGACCTGGAACCTCACCATCAGCAAAGAAGCCCTTTATGTGTTTAAACTGCTCCTCTCAGTTTTCCTTTGGCATTAAAGCTGCTTTGCCTATTTACTTAGGGCAGGGGGTCTTCAAACTTGGCCCTTTTATGACTTGTGGACTTCAACTCCCAGAATTCCTCAGCCAGCGTGCCTGGCTGAGGAATGCTGGGAGTTGAAGTCCACAAGTCATAAAAGGGCCAAGTTTGAAGACTCCTGACTTAGGGTAACTTCTAGCAACTTCATCGGGCAATCAGGACACACCACACCAGGGGATTTAAACCCGCATCCCCACATCAGCCTCTGCAGCTTGCAAAATTACTTTGGAGGTAGTGAGGATCATGACCAGCGAGGCCAGACCGCTGAGTGACACACAGACGGGGACTGCAGGAAACAACGCAGGAGAGGAAGTGACCAATGATGGTGACCTGGCTGAGAAGATCACCACAGTCAGCACCTCAAGGGTGCCACCCAGTGGTGGGACTCAGCCGGTTCGCACCCCTTCAGCAGCTAATTTTTTGTTGCCTAGGAGGCCAGGGGTAGGCAACCTTGGCTCTTTTATGACTCGTGGACTTCAACTCCCAGAATTCCTGAGCCAGCATGGCTCAGCATGGAAACCTCTCCCTTTCCCTGTGCTTATCTTACTTCAGCTTTGCTCTGCCTTTTCTCTTTGGAGAAGAGAAATGATATATGTGAAAATAGGTTGCAAAGTTATTTTTTCGTCACCGTCATAACTGCGAATGGTCGCTAGAAGATGCGGTTGCTGAATGAGGACTAAACTGTAATTGCTTTGGTGTATCTGTATTGGTAACCAGTGTTATTGAACATTTGGGGGACTGAGTGGGGTGTCTGCTTTTTAATGCTTACTTAGGCCACTTAGAGTCACTGTTGTGAGATGGGTGGGTAAATGAATTGCCTAAATAAAATTAACAAATATTACAATTATTAAAGAGAGACTCCCAATAAGAGGATAAAGAAAGTGAGGCTTTCTGATCTGATTCCAGAGAATAATTCTATGTGCCAGCCAAAATGAAGCAACTCAACTTTGTGCACACAGCAATAAAAACACAGAGCTTACTCAGTTGTAGTAGTGATCTCCTCGGTCACATGGGCCGTCTGAAGTAACCCTTCTCGCTTCTGGAAGAAAATCAGAGTCAGGACTAGTGAAATGCTAAAAGAACTAACCGAAGAAGTGCATGGGAATGAAACCTTACAAGAAAGTGATTGTGATATTTCTGCTAACTAGAGGAGCAGAATCAGAGAAGGGTCAGTTCTCCTTTTTCTCAAACCAACAGAAATAATAAAAGTGTGAAACCTCTCTGAAGGCAGGAGACAACCTGCCTTTCCTGCCTTTAGCAAAAAGAAAAAAGAAAAAAATCGCACCCGCATCTGGACAAACTTTAAATGAAACAATCACTTAAAATTGAACCAAAAGTGTGCGGCCGCAGCAAAAAAAGCTAACACAGTCCCTGGTTTTATATATACAGAGGCGTAGAATCAAAACCACGTGAAATATTAGTACTGCTTTATAAATCCTTAGTAAGACCACACCTGGAATACTGCATGCAGTTTTGGTCGCCACGTTACAAAAAGGATGTTGAGACTTAGGAAAAAGGGCAAAGGAGGTTTTCCCGCGGACTGGAGGGGACGTGGTTTCGTGTGCGGATGGGGCTTCACTTGTTTGCGCGGCCCGGTTTTTGGCACGCCGCAGCCCAGTGCCGGCCCACAGACCAGGGGGTTGGGGACCCCTGCTCTACTGGATCAAACCCATAGCAATGGGCACTATTGGCATTGTCTAGATTTTAAAAATTGTTTTTTTTTTTAAACAAATCTATTTGAAGTGAGAGTTTATTACATTTTTTTTTCTTTTTACAGTACCACATAGCTTAATTACACATGCATGAAAAGCTTAACATCTTTCTTGGGTACTTACCTTTACAACGACCACTTGCACCGAAACATGTTCAGGGAGCCGAATAGTAGCCCGGAAATGCATAGCCAGAGCTACCAGCAGGTGGAGGATGGACACCAGGTTCTTGCCATGGATCACTGAAGAAAGAAACCAAGAAATCATCAAGGCAAGTTTTGAATGGGTTGGGCTCTCTTTAGGTGGGAGCCTATTTAATTCCACTCCAGGAAAATCTTGATTGTTTATCTATCTATCTATCTATCTATCTATCTATCTATCTATCTATCTATCTATCTATCTATCTATCTACCTACCTACCTACCTACCTACCATCCATCCATCTATCTACCTACATTTTAAGAAAAAGAATAAAAACTAACAAGAACTATTAATTAGAATAAAGAGAGAAGAAAAGGAAAACAAATAAGAACCAGCTAAAAGTGCACAAAAAATTATAAAAGAAACGAGTTCCGATTTTCTTGTACAAGTTGTAAGTGTAAATTAACCTCTTACCTTTATTATTATATTATTGTAATAATGTATAGACATTATTACATTTTTATAATGTCTATTTTTCCCTAAACATCAAAAATGTACATCATACTTTCTTTTTTTTTTCCTGAAGTCAACAAGGGTTTTCCAATCAGCAGGAAATTTAGATAATGTCTTAAAAAGCTGCCAATTGACCATCTCAGCAAGTTCTGTTATTTTCACCATCCATTTGTCCACTGTGGGTAAAGCTGAGTCTTTCCCCCTCTGAGCATATAATCATTTCACTGCAGTTGTCATATCCAAAAGTAAATCCAGAAAAATCTTTAGAAAGCCTCTCTTTCATCGCAACTTGTGGGGTCCTCCCACCCTTGCTGATGCCGTCTAATTGGAAGGAGCTTTATTCTGTTCAAACCCTATGTCAGTGGTGGCGAACCTATGGCACGGGTGCCAGAGGCGGCACTCAGAGCCCTCTCTGTGGGCACGCGCGTCGTCGCCCCAGTCCTAGGCCTTCAGCTGGGTTTTATAAAACCTTTTCGCTTTAGGCCTCCACCACCTTGTGCAAAAAAAAAAAAAAGGTTCAATCAATCAGTCAATTTCAACTTCTCGTGGGGGGGAAAAAAAAGATCTTGCAAAGTTGGAATTGATTGATTGAACTAAAAAGTCCCACCCAGTCTGCCGTTACCACCAAAGCCACCCAATGAGCCACACCCAGCCAATGGGCCACACCCACCTGGCACCTGACGATGCATAAGTGGGTTTTGGGTTGCAGTTTGGGCACTCGGTCTCTAAAAGGTTCGCCATCACTGCCCTGTGTCAAAACCAGAAACCTGCATTTTTTTTCATTTTGGCCCAAATTTGGGAAGGGGAAAGAGATACCTCCTTCTGCCTCTTCCATCCCTCCTTTTGGATCTCCTTTCTCCTGCTGCTCCCTGGCCACAGCCAAGCCCATTTCTTCAAGGCAACCCAACTCCCTACTAGGGTGTCCTTCAAATTTGGCCGTGGGGCGCAACTGCCCAGCCTCTGCCATCTGGGGCTGATGACTACTTCGAACATGAGAAGGAAGCCCAACAGGACCAAAGAAAACAGAAAGGGAAACTAGGATGGCGATCCTTTCTGCAAAACCCTACTGCAGGGTTTCCCAACCTCAGCAGCGTTAAGATGTGTGGACTTCGCTACAAAATTAACAATGTCAACTTCATACAAAGAAAATCTGTATAAAATGTTTTATAGATGGCACCTGCCGCCAGCAAGATTAGCAAAAATGTTTAAAAATAGGTCAGACAGATGTTGGGAATGTAAACATAACATAGGCATGTACTATCACATTTGGTGGCCATGTGGTAAGGCAAAGGCCTATTGGAGAAAGATACATACGTGGTTAGAAAAAATATTGGGTGAACAAGTGGATTTTAAACCTGAACTTTTTTTTACTAGGTATTATGCCTGAAAAGACTAATAAGCAGAAATTATATTTAATCTTACACGTCACCACAGCAGCGAGAATAATTTTTGCACAATACTGGAAGAATGAAGGATTGCCATCAGAAGAAGAAATAATCAGGAAAATATTGGAATGTGCAGAGATGGACAGATTAACTATGAGGTTGAAAGATAAAGAAGATACAGACTATTATCAAATTTGGGATCTATTTTATTGTTGGCTAGAGGAAAGAATGAAGGATTAGGAATTGAACATGTATTAGCATAGCAAACTCCAGACAACTTGTTGATTGGAAAAATTAACATATGTTGATGAAAAAAAAACACCCAATAAAATCTTTATTAAAAAAAGATGTGTGGACTTCAACTCACAGGATGCTGGCTGGGGAATTTGGAGGTGGGGGAGTCGTTGTTTATTAAATTTATTTGCTGCCCATCTTGTTTCGAAGCAAGTTAAAGTTACCAAGGTTGGAAACTCAAAGTTGGAAACTCTACTCTACGGAACTCAGTGGCACTGGCTTCCAGATAAATGCGTAATATTGAGCTGGCAAGAAGTGGGCTCCAGTTGCCTATCCCAAGTGCCTCCCTTAGCCAACTGCTTGGGAATAAAATTGACAGCAAAGGACACAGTGCCAAGATCTCAGCCTTTGTGCCACTGCATAAGACAGCCTGCCTCCATGCTTCCGTGAAAGTTCATGAGTGTCGTGAATCAGTTGGCTTTCCCATTAAATATCACATGAACTCCAAGAACCAGATGGTCCAAGGTCAGTGTCCTTTCTTCTAGAGAATTTGCAGTAGGACAAGGCAGTAACGCCCCTTCCCACTCTTTCGCCAAAGCAGGTACTATTCTGAGATACAGACGGTCAGAGGTTTCCAGTAGCTGCAATGGCATAAAGCCAAGTTGTATCAGATCAGTGGCAGAAGCATGCTAATATTTATTTTTGCTACTGTGGGCATAAGGGGAGCTCTGCAGATTAGGAAAGCTGGCCAGGTCACATGTGATGAGATGTTCTAAACATTTGCATTTTCTCAGGTTATTTTTCATATGCCTCTTAAAAGACCTGGATGAATTTAAAACAACAAAGCACTCAGATCTATTCCTCATTCTCATTCCAATGCAGTAAATCCAGGCTCTCTTTCATGAATAGCCTGGAAAACATTCATAAAGAATGCAGATAGAAAAAGGAGTCCATTTATGCCAGTAAACGGGTCTAAAAACTGTATTACAGGTAAACTTTGACTAATTATAATTGAGCCCAAGAATTATGGTCCTAGGTTGGTCATCATCGACACTTAAAGCAGGTCATCACATGACTGGCCCAATTTTATGACCTTTTCTGCATTGATCATTAAGGGAGTGCCACAATCGTAAAGCTAAAGGTGGAGTTTTTAAGCTAAGTTATTCGCGATGGGGTGTTTTTGCTAGAAACGGGAAGTGTCTTTTTTTCTGCCAAACCGTTTGTAAATCATGGTCACATGACTGTGCCCTATATGTGACCAAGTTGCTGAGCGCCAAAAATGCAGCCAAAGGTGAATGTGACTTGAAGCTTACAGAAGCTTAGGTGTAAGTGGGTGCATGTCAAATTCTGGAAAATGGCAGGTGCAGTGGCACAAAGTCCCACCCCTTTTGTACCTGCAGGCAAAATGGGTGTCGCTTCGATCATGACACTGCACTGCCATTTGGCAGATTTTGCCATTTTTTTCCTCCTCTACGTGTGACATCTGTCAGGAACCCATTAAAGTATTTCTTAGGCTTGAACAGAAACTCTTTGTAGCTGACATGATCCCAAGAAAACACATATTTAATTTTTTTTTAAAGCATGTTTGTAGCTTTTCTGACTAAGGTATGCTGTAAGGCAGCAGTCCCCAACCTGTACGGCTTGGCGGTCCGGCTGGGAAGGGAGAGAGGGGAACTGGACCACACGACCAATGGGACAGCGCACACACGCACGTGCCAGCCTGCCACTTTCACGAATGGAGCGGCGTGCGCATGTGTGTGCTGGTCCGCCTCTCCCGCGGCCTGATTCCGAATAGGCCACAGCCAGTAATGGGCCACAACTCAGAGATTGGGGACCCCTGCTGTAAGGTATAGATGAAATTTGGAATCAAAATTATGACTGCCCCATTTTAATCTAAGTGGCTAAAAAGCCTACTATCCTGGTGAACTCCCTATTTTTTTTACCAGTGACGGGCAGCACGGAGCCATGCTAAAAATATGCAAATACAACAACTTTATCTAATCCAGGGGTGTCAAACTCAATTTCATTGAGGGCCGCATCAGCATTGCGGTTGCCCTTGGGGGGCCAAGTGGGTGTGGCCAGGGTGGGTGCGGCCTACTAGGTGGGTGTGGATGGAGTGGGTGTGGCCTACTGGGAGGGCATGGCCAGCTCTACATTGTTCGCGTCAAGGGTGCCTGTGGGGGCCTGGGCAGGAGTGGGACAGATCTGAGGGTCTCTGGCAGAAGGGGGTGGGACCAGGGCAAGTGCCAAGGCATGGTCCATTTCTTCATTCCTCACAAAGGGTGACACTTCCCCAGCATGCACCCAGGGGGCGGGACCGACACGGCAGGAGCTGGTTCCTCGCTGTTCCCAGGCCGCCTTGTGGAGCTAAGACTGAATGCATTTCAGCATAGATGGTCACCACAAAATTGCACATTGGCTCCTGGCCAGCCTGGGCCAGGGCCAAGGCAGCGGGGGCCGTTCCCTCACTGTTTCCAGGATGGCTTCGCGGGCCACATGAAACCACTTCGCGGGCTGCATCCGTCTGATCTAATCCATATTAATTGTACAACACAGCTTTCATATGCTTTCCTTAACACTGAATGAAATAAAGGTAAGCGATGGATTCCCCCTATTTAAATCTTGAAACACTGAGATATTGCCAGCAATAGTGCTTCAGCTATCTTTGGGGTTATCGTTTACTCCCTGGGACCTCCAGAGTGGAAAACAATCCATTACTAAAGCACAGTAGCTTTCTAAGTATGCTTTTCAAAGCCTGATGCTTACGGTCCACACTCCATTTGATCGTCCAGCCATGGGGTCGAAGTAAATCATAGACAGCCTCCAGTACAGTCTGCAGTTTCTGTTTCTGTCCAATTTCAGACTGTGTCACTTCAGCCACATTTAGTTTACGACCAGCTAGCTTTTCTAGATTGAAAACACAGATAAGCAGAAGAAAGATTATTCAGGGAAGGCAGGGGTCTTTACGAAGGCCTTTGCAACAACTTTGGCCCTACAGGCAGTCCTCATTTATGGACCGCTCGCAGTTATGACGGTGAGGAGAAAGCAACCAAGCAGTCAATCCTCACATTTGCAACCTTCCCAGGGAGGTAAAACCAAAGGAAACCTGAAGTCAAACTGTAACCACAGTCACAAGCACAGTTTATTAGTGACCGTTTCATGAAGCGACAGAGTTCCAGGTCCCAATTGTGGCTGCTAGAGAGGAAAGTTAGGACACCTAGAAACAGATTTGCAAATGTTATTATTTAAGTTTTTGAATTAAAAGCTTCACTTGCTAACACTCTCTCAAGCACTGAGCAGTCTGTATTAGTTTGAGTTATGCAAGTAAGGACACTCACAAGACATGGTACTTTCCATTATGTGATGATTCACAAAGTGAATCTGTAATGACACTACACTAGTCAATTTTGATAACCTGATGATTTGGCCATAGCGGTACAAGAAAAACACTTGGAGGTGTCCAAAGATTTTAAAGTCTTGGGGAAATTATTCACTGACTGGAGGCTGACTCCTAGCACCAACAAAACATAACTACGTGCTTCCACTTTAACAACAAACTAGCACAGCGGTTCTCAACCTATGGGTCGCAACCCCATTTGGGGTCGATCGACCATTTCACGGGGGTCGCCAAGCAAGGCTGTCCGCCATTTTTTTCCCCTTTTCCGGCGGGTGCCTTATCTCCCTTGGGCTGGGGCCAGCTGGTGGTCGGCCTGCTCCATCTCTGCTGCTTGCCAGCTACGCCTCGGCCGGCGCAGGGGGTGGAACCATGCATGCGCGGCGCTCCTGGGCAGGGAAAGTCCTCGACTTACGACCGGTTGGGTAGTCCTCGACTTACGACCGGTTTAGTCCTCAACTTACAATCGGTTTAGTCCTTGACTTACAACCGGTTTAGTCCTCGACCTACGACCGGTTGGGGGTCGCGGCATTAAAAAGATTGAGAACCACTGAACTAGCATATGAAGCCCCAAAAGATTACTTTAAAAAATAACATACTGTACTCCCCTATAACCCCCATATAAAGATTGTTGGTGTAATAGTGCACTGGACTCCTATAAGATAACCCAGGAAATACAGCAGCAAAAATCAACACTAGGAACAACATACTCCAGAAATTATGTGGAACTAAATGGGCTGCTTCAGCTGCCACCTTCAGGTCACCAGCCTTAGGGTTGATCTACTCCACAGCAGAATAATGTGCCCCTGCACGGCTTAACAGCAGCTGCCATACTGATAAGTTAGATGCCAGACTCAGTGACATCATGAGGATTAAAACCACTTCAATTTACTGGCTTCCTATTCTGAGCTATATATCACCGCCAGTTTTACGAAGGCAAGATGCACTAGTGAAAGAATACAGAAAAATTAGGAACAAGTCACTCCTGTCGGTGCATGCCAACCTTTCTCATTTGTCAACTGGAAGACTCAAATCCAGGAATCCCCCACTTGCACAACATCTGCCCAACAACTTTAACATTGATTCCCAATGGAAAACAAATGGGTTGCTGAATGCCCAGATACAGGAAGACATATAAGTGACCCCACACAAAGGCGCCAGGCTTTGAACTACCATGTCAGCAATGGACAATCCTGAATAGGATTCGCACTTCGCACGGCATCTGCTGGGACTCTGTATAAATGGGGCATAGTATCCTCTCCCAGTGTGATTGCGGGGTCCCACGTCAAACTGTAGATCACATTGTGACTGATTGTAAGCTGAGGGCATATACCGGTCCAGTATCTGATTGATAAACGATGCTGCGCTTCAATGGTCAAATGGCCTAGACCAGGGGTAGGCAACCTTGGCTCTTTTATGACTCGTGGACTTCAACGAAGTCCAAGAGTCATAAAAGAGCCAAGGTTGCCTATCCCTGGCCTAGACATTGGTATTTGAACATAGATCTTTTAAACCAGCGGTTCTCAACCTATGGGTCGTGACCCCATTTGGGGTCGATCGACCATTTCACGGGGGTCGCCAAGCAAGGCTGTCCGCCATTTTTTTTCCCTTTTCCAGCAGGTGCCTTACCTCCCTTGGGCTGGGCCAGCTGGTGGTCGGCCTGCTCCGTCTCTGCCGCTTGCCAGCTACGCCTCGGCCGGCACAGGGGGTGGAACCACGCATGCGCGATGCTCCCGGGCAGGAAAAGTCCTCAACTTACGACCGATTGGGTAGTCCTCGACTTACGATCAGTTTAGTCCTCGATTTACGACCGGTTTAGTCCTCTACTTATGACCGGTTGGGGGTCGCGGCATTAAAAAGGTTGAGAACCACTGTTTTAAACATTTATATTGTGTTTTACTAATCTAGGTGAAATGTTAATATATATTGCTACTCCATATATGATATGCCATACGCTAAATAAGTAAATAAACTACAATTCTCCTCCAACAAGATTTAGCCAATGCCAACTTGGTTCTCTTCTCTCTCTTTGCACACCTTCTGCCACCTTTACACTCGAATGCCATCACCCCATCCAGTTCACACGGGAACCATCTCGTTTCAAGAACCACGTTGTGCTTTTATCTTCCTACATAGCTTCATTCTTGAGAATATTCCACACGTTACAAAAGCTGAAATCTTTCCAGAACAAAGTCTCTCGACTTTATGGTTTGCTTTAAGTGGACGTTTGTGCTGATTATCACATAAATATGTTCTATAAGATATACTTATAGGAAAGTAAAATAACCAGTCCCTGAGCTAATATGGTTAGTCATTCATTGATGTGGTCTCTTTGCCTTAAAAAGAGCTAACAAGTGACTAAGTTTGTTTGCCAAGTCCCTGCTCTTCCTTCAAGGATCTCAGCATAGGATCACTTTCAAGTCTAGTGAAGAAGCTTGGATTCGACATGATCATTGCCAAAGGCCATTTCATACAGGAACATAAATATGTCAAAATTTAAGCCTAAATTTGCTTAATCCAGGCCAACTCCTTATCCACCATTTTCACACATAATACCTCACCTAGCAATTTCTGTAGCACTTGCCCATCATAGACGTCTTCTTCAAGCTGTTTGACAATTATCCTTTCTTCAACCAGGACGTCATTTATCCAGTCAATCAAGACCTGGACAATGATGAAAGAGGGAAAACAATTATTCAAGTCATCTAAATAACACTGTGAGGAAAGCAACTGAATATAGATAGCCTTCAACTTACAACAGTTCATTTAATGACTGTTCAGTTACAACGGCATTGAAAAAAAAGTGATTTATGACCATTTTTCAGACTTACAACCTTTGTAGCATCCCCATGAACACGTGATCAAAATTCAGATGCTTGGCAACTGACTCATATTTATGACCGTTGCTGTGTCCCAAGTTCATGGGATCCTTTTTTGTGACTTTCTGACAAGCCAAGTCAATCGGGAAGCCAGATTCACTTAACAACCGGGTTACTAACTTAACAACTGTAGTGATTCACTTAACAATTGTGGCAAGAAAGGTCGTAAAATGGGGCAAAGCTCACTTAACAAATGTCTCACTTAACAACAGAAATGTTAGGCTCAATTGTGGTTGTAAGCCAAGGACTACCTGGATTGTTTTTAATAGCCACAAAACTATTTAGAAATTTGATGTGTATATTATTTTGTATATACAGGACGTATATACGTTTGTATATACAAACTTTTTACTGTTTGTCTCATAAAGTCAAACTAATTAATCTAGACTGATAAATTACATAATACTGATATAATAAAATTTTAAAAGGTTTTGTGCACTTTAAGAATGGTAACAATGGGAAAAATTATGGACTAAATCTGTACCATTTATGCCAAGTTACAATTTAGTAGAAAATTTCAAAAATGTTCTACAAATTCATCAATAATAATATCTAGAGAGACAACCATACAGTAATTGCTGGAAATGTCATAAACAAAAGCAGGATTTTATCATATGTGGTAGAGGTGTAAAGTACTGGAAAGTTATACATATTACAATGAAAAAATGGACTTTATATTTGAAATGAAACTGCATTTTTATCATATATAAATTCTAAGAAAAAAACATCCTGAAATATTGTAACTTATTGAGATATCTCCTCATATGCTTCATGTTCCTCTCCCCCTTTCCCGCATCTTTTTATTTATTACTATTATTTTTTCTTTATTATTTTAATGTGTAGTACTTTGAATGTTTGTAAGCCATCCACAGTCATCTTTGGAGAAGACGGGTGGCACATAAATTTAATAAATAAATAAGTAAAATGACAATTATTGAGGGTGAAGGTTCATTCTCCGAGCTGGTGGGTTGGTTTCTGAACGTTTCGTTACCAGGCTAGGTAACTGTTCTGTCCCAGCCTATGTGAGTCCTTGTTAACTCACAAGGACAAACCCCTCTTTTAACAAGTAGGCTGGAAATGCAGGAAAAACCAACCCCTTTTATTATTATTTACAGACCTGCAAAATGTCCTAAAAGCAAAGGCAAACAAAACACGATGCAAACGGGGAATTGTCCAAAGGCAAACAGAACACAATTCAAACAGAGAATTGTTCACAGGCAAGGCAAACAAAACATGATTCCATGAAACTTGAGTCCTTTGCAAATGGTTGCCTTCAGCAATCAGCACTGCCCACACCTTCCCTTTTTATTATGCAGCCCCAAGGCGTGGCTTCTCAATGCCTTCTCCTCCTCCTCCTCCCTTGGAGTCGCCCCATTGCCTCCCTCTGTCCTGCTCTTGTTGCCTGTCTGCGTTTGCCAGCGTCTATGATGTCTTCCAGCTGTGAGTCCTCAGAGTCTGACTCAGCCTGAGCATGAGTGGAGGGGCCAGGCTCTTCATCAGATTGTACGTTCTGGAGCTCATTAGAGCCTTCCTCCAACTCTGATAGCTCTCCAGGCCTCTCCTCCTCCTCCTCTGATTCCCCCGACTCTGCTGCCTGGTCCACTGGCTGGCACGGAATCACAACAGTAACATCTTCAGTGGAGTTTAGGGAATATCAGTGTCAGTGTCCTTCTGTTTATAAGGGCTTGAGGTGTGGGTGTGTCAAGTGAGGGTCTTGTGATGGGTCAGTTGACAATTATTTGAGTGATGCTTCTGCATAAAAGGAATTCTATCAAGAAATGAACAAAACAATCTAAAGGTGGACAGAACGCTGATGTGCTTAAGTAGGGGTGCCCAGGTGGTGTGTGTTTTGCAAGGGGGTGGGTGCAGCTTCACAACTAAAGCTCTGCCTCTTGGTACAAAAAAAATGAGGCTTCAAATAGGATTTCACATCCACAATCTTGCAGATTTTGATCACATCCTGTGGACACCGTGGTTGTTAAACCTTCAATCCATTTTCCTGGACTGACTAGCAAAACACATTGTTGTCATCCCGGGAAGATGGCTATCATTTTTTACAGCATTTTTCATCCAAACATCTATCTACTTGATATGTCCATTATTTCCCCACTCAGCATTCTGTATGCATAAGATTTTCTTGCTGGGCTGCCCCCCAGCCAAGTGAGATTTCCTCTGCAATACACCAACTTACAACTTGCTCTGTATATCAACAGAGAAGAAAGTACAACATTTCCAACATTGGCACAATAAACATAATGTAGTTTGCCTTCTACCACAATTCAATTTCCTAAACCTCTCCACAAATAAATACAGGAGAAGATCTACCACATCTCATCTCATCCCAATATTAAGAGAAGGATGGAGAAATAATAAAGGTGGCATTTCTGAAAATACTAACATGCCAAATCAGATAATATTTTTAACTTACGTTTTTGAATCAAGGATTTCTTGCCTGTCAGTTTTTTAGTCCTATTGTTCATTCTTTAAAGCACTGTCATGATTTTTCATTTTTCTTTTTAATGTATCGTACTAAGCTTCCTTCTTAGATAAAAATGTGGACAAGAAATACAGTGGATTTACTGCCTAAAATTTATTACTTTATAGTGGCTTCTCCTGTGATAGTTTCTCCAAATGTATTTTCTAGGGAGACATTTTCTAGCAGTCATTTTTCTGTGCTACCAGCTACCAGAAATGCAAAACCAAAACACTTTCATTTTAAGGTAAACTACATCAAAGAAAGGCAAACTTCTGCGTTGAAGCATTCCTCACCTTGATAAGTTCTTTAAACTTGGCATCCTCCTTTGAAGTGGGATCTATCATGGTACGTTCTTCATTTTCCTCTGGCAATTTCAAAGAGAAGCTCTTCATTAAAGCCACCGTGGCACAAACACAAGCACATTGTTTCAGAAATTGCTATTAAAAGACATCAGCTGCCATCTGATTTATAAATGGCAAAAACTAGTTATCTCATCAACCTGAAAAGGAATCCAATTATCTTAATTGGGTATGGATAGTCTAGAGAAAAGAAGGACATGGGGTGACATGATTGCAGTATTCCAGTATTTGAGAGGCTGCCACAAAGAAGAGGGGGGTCAACCTATTCTCCAAAACATCTGAAGGTAGGACAAGAAACAATGGATGGAAACCAATCAAGGAGAGAAGCAACCTGGAATTAAGGAGAAACTTCCTAACAGAACAACAGAACAATTTATCAGTGAAACAGCTTCCTCTTCAGAAGTTGTAGGTACTTCATCACTGGAGGTTTTTTAAGAAAAGACTGGATAGCCACCTGTCTGAAATGGTATAGGGCAGAGGTGTCAAACTCAATTTAATTGAGGGCCGCATCAGCACTGCGGTTGCCCTCGGGGGGGCTGGGTGGGTGCGGCCAGGGTGGGTGCGGCCTACTGGTTGGGCGTGGATGGAGTGGGTGTGGCCTACTGGGTGGGCATGGCCAGCTCTACATCGTTCACGTCAAGGGTGCCTGTGGGGGCCTGGGCAGGAGTGGGACAGATCTGAGGGTCTCTGGCAGAAGGGGGGGGACCGGGGCAAGCGCCAAGGCATGGTCCATTCCTTCATTCCTCACAAAGGGTGATGCCTCCCCAGCATGCACCCAGGGGGCGGGGCCGACGCAGCAGGGGCTGGTTCCTCACTGTTTCTGGATGGCCTTGTGGAGCTAAGACTGAATGCGTTTCAGCATAGATGGCCACCACAAAATTGTACATTGGCTCCCGGCCGGCCTGGGCCAGGGCAGCGGGGGCCGTTCCCTCACTGTTTCCAGGATGGCTTCGCGGGCCACATGAAACCACTTCGCGGGCCGCATCCGGCCGTCGGGCCTTGTGTTTGAAATGTCTGGTATAAGGTCTCCTCCAGCTCTACTCTAATTGATTGATTGATTGAAAAAGGCACTGCATGAAGGGTTACATTGTGTTGGTGAACAGGACATGTTGGTGAACTGGGCTTTCAGATCATGTGATATGTAACCCTGGGTTGCCTGCAGAAGACTTGACCCTTGTAGCTCTCAAACAGGAGTTTTCCAAAGGCAACGGAGGAAGGAAGCAAAGAGAGAATAATAATTCATCCTCTTTCTCCAGTCATACTTCTATAATAGATACTAGCTTGCATTTTTACTCAGGATTAATTACTGGATTAGACTCGTATCAGGGTATGGCTCAGAAAGTACTTAATCTAAATCCAAAGAAAGTTGTACAAAACTCACACATTTTGAAAATAATTTCAACTTTGGCTAGCTCTAATTTAGATGATCTTTGTTCCAGATCTGGGTAAGGTCAGCAATAACAAAAATAATTTTGGATTGAGTGTGTGGGGGGAACACGTATATGAATACATCAGTTCTTCTATTAATGAATTGTTAGTTTTACTTCAGAAATCTCATGTTGTTTAATAAAATTTCAGCTAGAGAGAGGATCCTGGAGCATCATATCATCGGTCCTTTCCAATCAGCCACACAGAAAACAAAACTCTTTTCTTCACATCATAAGTCTGTGATGTTGCATTCATACGTACCTAGTAATGTATCTTCTGGATGAAGATCAGTTGTAGCAGGGGACATCGGTGCATTGATAGCATTTTTGCCTTCTTCTTGCAGATCAGACACTGAAAGAATGGAGAGGCCCAAAATATTTCATAATGGTATATAGCTTAAAATTTGATTCCCTTCTACCAGGAGCCAAACGCTTTATAGATTGTATTTTTCTTTGCTTGGATTGAATGGGCTGACTAAACACCCCCACCTTTTAGGGTAGCTGTACTCCATAACTATTCCACAATCTGCCATTTTTGAAGAGTCTTTTCCATTTTTATTTTACCTCCTTTCATTCTTCCTCAAGTGACTGTAACTAATTCAGATAATATATTGGAGAGGTAAATCAAACGTAAATCATTATGCGCTCATCTGTTGGAGAGAACTCAACATTTCTAGAATAGAACAGAATTCTTTATTGGCCAAGTGTGATTGGACACACAAGGAATTTGTCTCCGGTACATAAGCTCTCAACATACATACAAATAACAAGTGATCAATCATGGTCATAATCATAAAATACAATCATCATAAATCATCAGATACAACACTCAGTGATAGTCATAGGATACTAAACAATCATACTACTTCCAAGTCACATAAAATTCTTAGTATCTTTATAACTATGAAACAAGAGCAAAATTTAAACTACAAACTAAGCATGTAAGTGAGCAGCATATGAAAGGGGTAGGTATATTAAGCAGTCTGCTTTATTCCTCCAAGTTGTTAAAACAATATTTGTTTTTTTCATGTATCTTCCTGTTTTTACTGAAACACAACGGAAGAACTAAGAAGAAATTTCCTGACAGTTAGAACAATTAATCAGTGGAACAACTTGCCTCCAGAGGTTGTGTGTGCTCCGATACTGGAAGTTTTTAAGAAGAGATTGAACAATCATTTGTCTGAATAGGTATAGGGTTTCCTGCCTGAGCAGGGGCTGGATTAGAAGACCTCCAAGGTCTATTCTACTCTACTCTACTCTACTCTACTCTACTCTACTCTACTCTACTCTACTCTTTCCTATTCTATTCTGAATAAGCCACAGCATAGTCTTTTATTTTGCTACTCAAACAATTTTAAGAGCAAAAGACTATTAACAATATAAAAGTCTCAAATGCTAAATGATTGAGAATTGTAATTAGTAAAACAGAAGTGGAGCAGCCATGCTGTAAACGCCAAAGAAATTAGTATCCAATGATTGAACAGCAGGTTTTCTAATGACTCTTCAAAACGTGAGCCAGTTTCAAACTGGGAGCTGGATATGAAGCATTTCTGGATTCTTCAAGAATAAGACAGAGACCAATGGAGTCAATCCTGTTGGTTGCATCGGCTTTTCAACTTACTTACTTAGCCTTAAAACAGATGCCAGATTAAATAAAAACCAGAGGCCTTGAATAAAATGGACCTTTTTGTCTTTTGCTAAAGCAGCAACTATTGCGTTCCGGACAATAAAACTGCACTGAAGGAGGCCAACTCTCAAAAACTGAAAACACCAGAACAAAGGTGGACTGTTTTCCATCCTGCTTGGATCCTTTTGACTCCAGCCCTGCCACCTCCAGGCTATCCTCAGCTCTTTTCTTCAGAAAGAGTCACTTCTCCGCATCATTGCCTTTGCTCTCTGGCTGGATTCTGCATCATAGGCATCCTTTGGCCACAATGTATGTAAAAAAAGAGGTGAAACTTAAATCACACAGTGGCAGTGCCTTCTTGATTTTTTTTAATTCCCTACCTCAACCCAGGTACCCCTGTTTTATCTTCCCAATTTTACTGTAAAGTACTTACCAAAGATTTCCTTTCCAACCAATTATGGTTACGTAGGCTTAATTCGTTCTGTAGACACCTTCTCCAGCCTAGCACCACCCTTCAAATAAGCTAGGCTAGAGTTTCTCAGCCTTGACAACTTTAACAGGTGTGGACTTCAACTCCCAGAGTTCTCTGGGCTGGGGAATTCTAGGAATTGAAGTCCACACCTCTTAAAGTTGCCCAGGTTGAGAAATATTGATTTAGACCAGGGGTAGTCAATCTTGGCTCTTTTATGACTCGTGGACTTCAACTCCCAGAATTCCTGAGCCAGCTAAGCTAAGCTGGCTCAGGAATTCTGGGAGTTGACGTCCACGAGTCATAAAAGAGCCAAAGTTGACTACCCCTGATTTAGACTGTAATATCACACCCTGCACAGCCACTAGCCACGTGAGAGGGGGATAATAGGAACTGTGGTCCAAGACAATTGAATGACCTGATATTACAAAAAAAAAAAAACCTCAGTTGCCATTAATGCTTTTTGCAGGTAAAAAACAGTGATAAGATTTTCTGCACTTTCTTGGAATCCAAATTGCATAGCTCCAGTTACAACTTAAAAACAGCTGACCCTAATCCATACTGAGGTACTATAACAGTGCATCCTTATATCCCTTCAAATGATGACCAACATCTCTTATGAATGATCCATTTTCAGCCAACTGTTGTCTCTGCATGAGGTAAACAGCAGCACCCAGGATTTCCCAATGCAGTCTCCATGCTCGGAAGCCGAATCAAGAATGTGGAACTAAAAATAAATCACAACACAACTATCCTCTTCTTGTTACTGTCCTAGAGTGAGCTGGGAGAGGTGGGGGAGGCAGAGAAACGCAAGTATGCTTTCTCCTCACAAGCCAGTTACACATCTGCCTAGCATGGCAAAGACCAGGCCTTATGCTAGCAGAGAAAGGCCCAGGTATCTTCAAGATCTCCCTCGTGCAGCTAACCCACACAGAAGCAGGCATTCACTCGTATCTTTTCCTATCTCCTGTTTGCTTGCTTTTTTTACAAAGCCGAGGTGCCATACTAGCATCCGGTAGCATTAAGGTTGCCTTCTTCCGAAAGGCAGAGTTAATAATAATAATAATAATAATAATAATAATAATAATAATAATAATAATAATAATAATAATAATAATAATAATAATAATA
>NW_015389984.1:39875-69835 GCF_001527695.2 Protobothrops mucrosquamatus
CCCCTAATCATCTTTGTTGCTCTTCTCTGTACTCTTTCTAAAGTCTCAACATCTTTTTTACATCGCGGTGACCAAAACTGGATGCAGTATTCCAAGTGTGGCCTTACCAAGGCATTGTAAAGTGGTATTAACACTTCACGTGATCTTGATTCTATCCCTCTGTTAATGCAGCCTAGCACTGTGTTGGCCTTTTTGCCAGTCCAAAGGGCAGAAACTGACCAGCAAACTTGGATTGATTTGGTCACAGTGACTCCAGAAGCAGTGGCAAATCCCAGCAGAGGCGAGGGGTGTAAAAGATGATACCCTGGCAAGACGGAGTGAAATTCAAGAAGAATGGATGCTTTACACAGGAGCTAAATAGCTGCCATGTTCTCTTGAGTGTGAACAGGACTTCTGGCTCTCAATCTTTGGAGAAGATTAACCCACTGCTCATCAAATGCCCACGACAATGGAAGATACCAGACCCATCAAAACACGATACCCCAGGGAAACAGGAAAATATGTCACAGTTGCACCCAGTAGGCAGTTGGGGGGCATTTCTACAAAAGGCAACTGGCATTTCTCAGGGCCTCAAGATGAGCTTAAGATCACAAAGAGGGTTACAAGAGTCTCAGTGCATGGCGGTGACAACTCATAATGAGACCATCTTGATCCATTAATCTCTAGGGATTATGTATCAGATTTCCTACCAGTAGATTTTGGTCCTTTTAACTCTGTCAAACATCCTGGAACTCTTAAGAAGAGCAGGATACCTAGTGGAGAAATAAAAGCTATTTGTCTTCACCGCTTCACCACATCTAACAAAATGAAATTTCAATGATGAAAAAAGTAAGGTTCTACATTTAGGGAAGAAAAACCAAATGCACAGGTACAGTATAGGTGGTACCTTGCTCAATAGTAGCAACTGTGAGAGGGATCTTGGAGTCCTATTGGACAATCACTTAAATATGAGCCAGCAGTGTGCTACAGCTTCCAAAAAAAGCCAACACAGTGCTAGGCTGCATTAACAGAGGGATAGAATCAAGATCACGTGAAGTGTTAATACCACTTTATAATGCCTTGGTAAGGCCACACTTGGAATACTGCATCCAGTTTTGATCACCACAATGTAAAAAAGATGTTGAGACTCTAGAAAGAGTGCAGAGAAGAGCAACAAAGGTGATCAGGGGACTGGAGGCTAAAACATATAAAGAACGGTTGCTGGAATTGGATATGTCTAGTTTAATGAAATACGGACCAGGGATGACATGATAGCAGTGTTCCAATACCTCAATGATTGCCACAAAGAAGAGGGAGTCAATCTATTCTCCAAAGCATCTGAAGGCAGGACAAGAAGCAAAGGATGGAAACTAATCAAGGAGAGAAGCAACCTAGAACTAAGGAGAAACTTCCTGACAGTTAGAACAATTAACCAATGGAACAACTTGCCAACACTCACCAGAGGTTGTGAGTGCTCCATCACTGGAGGTTTTATAGAAGAGATCGGACAACTATCTGTTTGAAATGGTATAGGTATATTCCTGCCTGAGCAGGGGGGTGGACTAGAAGACCTCCAAGGTCCCTTCCAACTGTTATTCTGTTCTGTACTGTTCATGCATCAACATCATCATTGCAACAATAGCACTTAAATGTATATAACGCTCCATAATGCTTTACAGCAGGGCTTTTCAACCAGTGGTACGGGTACCACCTGTGGTACATTGGCACCTGGCAGGTGGTACGCGACCATCCTAGAAAAGTAGTGGGGGAGGGGAATGAGCTGAACCGGTGGCAGCACCGCACAAGCCTGAGCGAGAGACGGCTGGAGCTGCAGGGCTGTCAGGGCTCAGCGGAAGCACCAGGATCAGTGTCGCTTTCCAGCTGATCGGCGCTTCGGGGCTGTCAGGGCTCAGCGGAAGCGCCAGGATCAGCGCCAGGGTCCAGCTGGAGCTTGGTGCTGATCCTGGTGCTTCTGCTGAACCCTGAAGAAGCACCAATCATGCTGGAAAGCAGCACTGATCCTGGCGCTTCTGCTGAGCCCAGAAGAAGTGCCGATCAGTTGGAATATTGCAGCATCTCCAGGGTCTTGTGATTTACATTCAGATGCTTGGCAACTGATTCATATTTATGATGGTCACAGTGTCCCAGGGTCATGTGAAGTGACCAAAACCTGCTGCAACCGCCCAGCAGACGGAGGGAATAAAAACCAAACACCCCCCACCCCACCCCCGCTGCCAATCCTCAACAGAAATGTTCACAACAATGAAAACCTCGGACAGGCAGGTGTCTTGCTCGGCTGTGACTTGGGGGGCACTTTTTTCAGTGCCACTGTAACTTCGAACAGTCACTAAGCGAATTGTTGTAAGTCGAGGACTACCTGTACTTTATCACTTTTTTCTTTTTTCTTGGTTATCAGGTTTTTGACACCTTGCTAGGCGACTGGTGGTACTCAGATGTTGCCATATCTTAAAAGTGGTACAATGGGTGAAAAGGTTGAAAAGCCCTGCTTTACAGCACATTATCCTGAAGAGAAGATTTTTCAGGAAACACAGACAGAAACACAGAACATTATGGAAAGCGAAATGTTTACCCACTATAGAAGAATGGGTATTTAAAGTCTCAAACTTAGCAGAAATGGCCAAGATTTCCGCTTACGTGAAGGATTACTCACAAGAAAGATATATATTGGTTTGGAGAAGATGGATTGATTATATTGAGTTTAAATATGGAACAAAAAAATATCATTTGGTTTTTGAATGAATTTTAGAGCATTATTTTTGTTTAAAAGTTATAATGTTATTTAGTGTTATTTTTAACATTCAAAATTATGTTATTATTATGGTATTTAATAATTGTATATTTGTTTTAAAAGAGAGTTAAAGGAAGTTATAGATTTGTTAGATTAATAGTTGATTAATGTTAGTTAGATTATGATTATTTTATTGTTAACCCTGTGACTGGCTCTGGGAACTGAGGGGGGGAGGGATGGAGGGTTGGGTTTGGGGGAGGGGGGGATTTATATTGTAAAATTTTATAAAATTTTCAATAAAAAAAAAAAAGTTAACTACTCAACTTCGAAATCTAACTGCCCTCTCCTCCTCCTCCTCCTCTCCAAAAAGTCATAAAATACAACGGTTATCTTATGCAAACAAGGACATGGTCCCTTGCAAAGCAATCTAAAAACCTAGCAGTTAAAAGTCAACAGCCCCTGAAAATAAAGTGCAGCTGTTTTCTACATTGTCTCCACAAATGAGTTTCTCTGAATGGTAATCTGGATAGTCAAAAGAAGCTAGATGATAAGTACTATTTAATTTTAGCTGCAGTTATTTCTGGTCTAAGATCTGAACTTCACAGTATAGAAAAACAGCAGCTGTTGTGAAGGCACTGAATAGAGCAGCTAATTATGGGACACAAGGGCTGCTCTCCTGAGTAAATCAAGCTGGGATGGAGAACTTACCAACTTAAAAAGATCTCTTGTTTTACCATCAGTTAGAACGCTATGTATAAATAACCCATTTTTAAAAAAACACACACACATGATGCAAACAAAGTGTTTGATTTATGGAGAATCAAAGCACTGAACTTTGCTATTTTAACAGTGACAACTCTGCAAATAGGAACAAGCATCATTCTTTTTTTTTTTACTGTCATTTTTCTGATGTAGTCTCCATTTCAAACCTTTACACTCCGGAATAAGCAAGAATCAGCTATTTAGAAATTTCAACTTATCACAAGTGGCAAGGCTACTGACAAGCAAGAAATAGAGCCAAACAATTAGCCTTGTCAGAAATTTCTCCGTTATCTCTTTCAGGGTTGTTAACATTGACCTTTGTGTAAATAAACATGATCAGGTGGACCCAAACATCATAGAATGAATCCCACTTGATAAAAAGGGTCCACGAAAGAGACTTAAAACAAGATGGATTGATGACATCAGCAAGTACTGTGGGCCCAGTTGGCAAAAGAAAGCTCAGGAACGTATTGGTTGGAAACATGTGGAAGTGGCCTTCATCGTGCAGTAGATGTTGTTGTTGTTAATTGCGAAGTCGTGTCCGACCCATCGCAACCCCATGGACAACATTCCTCCAGGCCTTCCTGTCCTCTACCATCTTCTGGAGTCCATTTAAGTTCACGCCTCCTGCTTCAGTGACTCCATCCAGCCACCTCATTCTCTGTCGTCCCCTTCTTCTCTTGCCCTCCATCTTTCCCAGCATTAGGCTCTTCTCCAGTGAGTCCTTCCTTCTCATTAGGTGGCCAAAGTATTTTAGTTTCAACTTCAGGATCTGGCCTTCTAAAGAGCAGTCGGGGTTGATCTCTTCTAGGACTGACTGGTTTGAACACCTTTCAGTCCAAGGGACTCACAGGAGTCTTCTCCAGCACCATAGTTCAAAGGCCTCAATTCTTTGTCGCTCAGCCTTTCTTATGGTCCAACTTTCACATAGACAATGGCTAAAATGATGATGATAAAACATGTTTATAGGGCTTTAACTTGGAACTTCTGTGAATTCTGGGTCTCTCGCTGGATTGCTAAGGGCAGTCATTGATTTCCTTTGAGGACCTTGAGTGAATTGAATAAATGATGCCCACCTTCCCTTAAATACCTATTAAAATATTTTCAAAAGTAATTTTAGTACTATCATCATTAGCCTAATAAACCTAAATACATAAACCTTCTCTGTCTGTAATCATTCCTCTTGCTTACTATGCTAACTTCCTTCTTTTCACCTCTGACAAAACATAATTATAAATTCTTCTGGGCTAAAAACTGAAAAATATTACGTTGAGGGTGAATAAGAAAAGATATGTATTTCCAATGGTTCAGAATCGTATGTCGAGTTTTGACTTCCTTCTGTCAATGAACCCTCATAGAATCAAATCTCAAAAACAAAACTTTCGAATTAATTTGCCCATATTTTCCTTGGTAAAGAAAAGAAACTTGAACTCTATTTATGGAGGCTTGATGGCTGGACTTAAAAACACATAGTGGACAGGGAATTTTGGGAGCTGAAATCCACCTATTTTAAAATAGCCAAGGTTGAGAAATTGTTAGATTTTTTAGATACAGGAGGATCTGGACAGACTTGAACACTGGGCACTATCCAACAAAATGAAATTCAATGATGAAAAAAATAAGGTTCTACATTTAGGCAAGAAAAAAACAAATGTAATATAGGGGGTACCTTGCTCAATAGTAGTAACTGTGAGAGGGACCTCGGAGTCCTAGTGGACAATCACTTAGATATGAGCCAGCAGTGTGCTGCAGCTGCCAAAAAGGCCAACACAGTGCTAGGCTGCATTAACAGAGGGATAGAATCAAGATCACATGAAGTATTAATACCACCTTACAATGTCTTAGTAAGGCCACACTTGGAATACTGCATCCAGTTTTGGTCACCACGATGTAAAAAAGATCCTGAGACTCTAGAAAGAGTACAAAGAAGAGCAGCAAAGATGATTAGGGAACTGGAGGCTAAAACATATAAGGAACAGTTGCTGGAATTGGGTATGTCTAGTTTAACGAAGAGAAGGACGAGGGGGGACATGATAGCTGTGTTCCAATATCTCAGGGGCTGCCACAAAGAAGAGGGTGTCAAGCTATTTTCCAAAGCGCCTGAAGGCAGGACGAGAAGCAACCGATGGAAACTAATCAAGGAGAAACTTCTTGACAGTTAGAACAATTAACCAGTGGAACAACCTGCCTCCAGAAGCGGTGAATGCTCCAACACTGGAAGTTTTTAAGAAGAGACTGNAAGCACTGAACTTTGCTATTTTAACAGTGACAACTCTGCAAATAGGAACAAGCATCATTCTTTTTTTTTTTTACTGTCATTTTTCTGATGTAGTCTCCATTTCAAACCTTTACACTCCGGAATAAGCAAGAATCAGCTATTTAGAAATTTCAACTTATCACAAGTGGCAAGGCTACTGACAAGCAAGAAATAGAGCCAAACAATTAGCCTTGTCAGAAATTTCCCCGTTATCTCTTTCAGGGTTGTTAACATTGACCTTTGTGTAAATAAACATGATCAGGTGGACCCAAACATCATAGAATGAATCCCACTTGATAAAAAGGGTCCACGAAAGAGACTTAAAACAAGATGGATTGATGACATCAGCAAGTACTGTGGGCCCAGTTGGCAAAAGAAAGCTCAGGATCGTATTGGTTGGAAACATGTGGAAGTGGCCTTCATCGTGCAGTAGATGTTGTTGTTGTTAATTGCGAAGTCGTGTCCGACCCATCGCGACC
Organism: Protobothrops mucrosquamatus; assembly: GCF_001527695.2. Classification (NCBI taxonomy): domain Eukaryota; kingdom Metazoa; phylum Chordata; class Lepidosauria; order Squamata; family Viperidae; genus Protobothrops; species Protobothrops mucrosquamatus. Next base: position 46,102 of record NW_015389984.1, read on the forward strand.
CCATGGACGACATTCCTCCAGGCCTTCCTGTCCTCTACCATCTTCTGGAGTCCATTTAAGCTCACGCCTACTGCTTCAGTGACTCCATCCAGCCACCTCATTCTCTGTCGTCCCCTTCTTCTATTGCCCTCAATCTTTCCCAGCATTAGGCTCTTCTCCAGTGAGTCCTTCCTTCTCATTCGGTGGCCAAAGTATTTGAGTTTCAACTTCAGGATCTGGCCTTCTAAAGAGCAGTCGGGGTTGATCTCTTCTAGGACCGACTGGTTTGAACGCCTTGCAGTCCAAGGGACTCGCAGGAGTCTTCTCCAGCACCATAGTTCAAAGGCCTCAATTCTTTGTCGCTCAGCCTTTCTTATGGTCCAACTTTCACATAGACAATGGCTAAAATGATGATGATAAAACATGTTTATAGGGCTTTAACTTGGAACTTCTGTGAATTCTGGGTCTCTCGCTGGATTGCTAAGGGCAGTCATTGATTTCCTTTGAGGACCTTGAGTGAATTGAACAAATGATGCCCACCTTCCCTTAAATACCTATTAAAATATTTTCAAAAGTAATTTTAGTACTATCATCATTAGCCTAATAAACCTAAATACATAAACCTTCTCTGTCTGTAATCATTCTTCTTGCTTACTATGCTAACTTCCTTCTTTTCACCTCTGACAAAACATAATTATAAATTCTTCTGGGCTAGAAACTGAAAAATATTACGTTGAGGGTGAATAAGAAAGGATATGTATTTCCAATGGTTCAGAATCGTATGTCGAGTTTTGACTTCCTTCTGTCAATGAACCCTCATAGAATCAAATCTCAAAAACAAAACTTTCAAATTAATTTGCCCATATTTTCCTTGGTAAAGAAAAGAAACTTGAACTCGATTTATGGAGGCTTGATGGCTGGACTTAAAAACACATAGTGGACAGGGAATTTTGGGAGCTGAAATCCACCTATTTTAAAATAGCCAAGGTTGAGAAATTGTTAGATTTTTTAGATACAGGAGGATCTGGACAGACTTGAACACTGGGCACTATCCAACAAAATGAAATTCAATGATGAAAAAAATAAGGTTCTACATTTAGGCAAGAAAAAAACAAATGTAATATAGGGGGTACCTTGCTCAATAGTAGTAACTGTGAGAGGGACCTCGGAGTCCTAGTGGACAATCACTTAAATATGAGCCAGCAGTGTGCTGCAGCTGCCAAAAAGGCCAACACAGTGCTAGGCTGCATTAACAGAGGGATAGAATCAAGATCACATGAAGTATTAATAATACCACCTTACAATGTCTTAGTAAGGCCACACTTGGAATACTGCATCCAGTTTTGGTCACCACGATGTAAAAAAGATCCTGAGACTCTAGAAAGAGTACAAAGAAGAGCAGCAAAGATGATTAGGGAACTGGAGGCTAAAACATATAAGGAACAGTTGCTGGAATTGGGTATGTCCAGTTTAACGAAGAGAAGGACGAGGGGGGACATGATAGCAGTGTTCCAATATCTCAGGGGCTGCCACAAAGAAGAGGGTGTCAAGCTATTTTCCAAAGCGCCTGAAGGCAGGACGAGAAGCAACCGATGGAAACTAATCAAGGAGAAACTTCTTGACAGTTAGAACAATTAACCAGTGGAACAACCTGCCTCCAGAAGCGGTGAATGCTCCAACACTGGAAGTTTTTAAGAAGAGACTGGACAGCCATTTGTCTGAAATGGTATAGGTATATTCCTGCCTGAGCAGGGGGTTGGACTAGATGACCTCCAAGGTCCCTTCCAATTATTATTATTATTATTATTATTATTATTATTATTATTATTATTATTATTATTATTATTATTATTATTATTATTATTATTATTATTATGTCCAATTCTCAGAGACTGCCTGGACATGGCTTAGATTAAAACACAACAATTCCATCTTTATTGGGGTTCCCGTGAAGCAAAAAAATATCAGATGAAGACCTTTTCTGATCTTAAAAAGTGAAGCACAGTTGAACCACATTGGTATTTGGATGGAAGGCTACTGGCAAATCTAGTCTGGGAATTTAAAAAAAAAAACAGATGGAAATGATAAACTGCATCTGGATTTGGCAACGACTATTCCAACTCAATCTTCATTGTTAAATTATCTCAGCCGTTTGTTCTCAGCAGGACAGGACTGGGATCAAATTGGGGCAGATTGCTCTTCTGTCAAGACTATAAGACTTTAGCAAATGTCTCCAATCAAACTTACAGACTGAGCACAAGTCAGCAGAGGAATGCTAAAATAATCAGTGTTAACTAACTCTAGTATCCTTTCCGTGATGTAAGTCTTAGATAAATTAAGTGTTTAACTGTCTACTGAAGCAAAAGGAACAGAAGAGGAGGAGCAAACAACTCACTGTTAAACTGACGAGATCGATCCCTCCAAGGATAAAGAAACACGTGCAAGAACAGCTTCTGTTCTGGATTTGCAAAAGCCCACTATTGCTTGCAATTATGGAGAGCAATTATTTGGAAATCCAAGAACAAAACCCTCCCACTTACACAAATGACTCTGCAGGAAGATCAGGCAGAGGACGATAAAACAGAAGAAACCAGAAGACGATAAAACAGAAGAAACCACACAGCGACCTCAACCCCCTTCTCTTCCTCATATGACTTGTTTGTACAACTACTTTCGGATAACTGTTGGTTAGACAACCAACTGGTTGATTGTAGCCAGCCAGTAAGTAAACTGCTCAGCTCTACTCTAATCCAGTTCCTNAATTAAGAATGATAGTAAAGCATGCCCTTGACCCATGCAGCAATGTTGACAGACTCTACTTACCAAAGAAAATAGCTGGGCCTAGACTGTTGCAAGTATGCCAGACAGCTGAAGAAGAAGAAAAAAAGGCATTGGAAGACTATCTGAAGGACAGTGCAGAAGATGTACTGAAGCTAGTATGTAGGGTTGCCAGGTGTCCACTATTTGAGTGGACAGTCCACTTTTTTCACATTATGTTCACTATTTTTTTTCACAAAATAGTGGACATTTTTTTTATTCAAAAGCTTTATGATGAAATGGTACGTAATCTAAAGCTGTACAGTCTACTTTTTTTACTACTTAACCCCCCCCCCCCGCTTGTTTGCTATTTTTTGGAAGCAGACCTGGCAACCCTACTAGTATGAGTATTGGAGAGATCGAACTGACTTACAAAAAAGACCAAACAAAGAATAGAAAAGAGATATAGACAGCAAAGCAATACATGGCCAGTACATTAAAGAAAAGCATGCAAACAGATAACAAGTCCTGGCGATGACTAAGAGCAAGGAAGTTGAAGAACAAGACAGAGGGACTAATTCTGGGTGGAAAGACCAAGCCATAGGAACAAATGCCTACAAAGTCAGAATTGAGAAGACATCAACACAGAGCAAATGATGTCTGTGCGAAGAGGCTGAAGTAACAGCTAGTTAGTTAGATAGCTAGCTGTAAGATTGTACAGACCAATTACAAATCATAGCATGACAAAGAAGAACCCAGGGTGTATTGATCTGCAAGTAATACCATTTACCTGCAAGCAAGAACTGGTGGGACCACAAAATAGTCAAAGTAATAGAAAATGAAGAATTCAAACAGCCAAGCACACCTGCCACTTAACAGCCCAAACTTAACTGAGAAGAAAGACATAGATGGTGCAAGTCTAGAAACTGGATATTTCAGTACCTGGAGATAGCAGAACAGAAGAGAAAGAACAGGAGAAAATCACAAAATACAAACACCTGCAACACAGAAACAGAACGATTGTGACGAAAGAAAAAAAAGTTAGTACCAAAAATAATACATGTCTTGGATGCAATCTGACATTGAGAAAATCAATATCAGCAAGCTTTACTTGTAAGGATACCTTTAACACCATCTACCTATTCATATTGGGAAGGATTCAATATGTCGATAAAAATGCCAGATCCAGTCTAAGCATCTGTCTGACTATGCAGCCAACCATAATAATACTGACACAAAAGAAATTACTTTAACAAAAGATTCAGTTTTATGTTTAGTGGACACCCTAGAGAAACTTCTTAAAAAGCTGGCCACTAACTTTGTTATGCTGGAAATGGAAAAATGGGTCACCCATCCCCATAGGCCAGTTTGGTTTAGTGGTAAAGGCACAAGCTAAAAAAGCAGGAAACCATGAGTTCAAGTTCTGCCTTAGTCATGAAAGCCAGTTGGTGACCTTGGCCCAGACACTCTCTCACTCTCTCTCAGCGCAACTCACCTCATGGGATGGTTGTGGGGAAAAATAGGAGGAGGAATATGTGCTGAATATGTTATTTGTAAAAATAATAAAGGCATGATATAAATAAATAGACTTGCCCATGATTGCCTCATAAATCTGCAAACTTGCTTAATACAGTTTTGCAAGAGCAAAAGACTTCAGAGATGTATATGAGGTGAATGGGGAATAAAATTATATATTTCTTAAATATGGGGGATACTAAAGCGATCACCACTCAATTTTTTAACAATAGCCACCCAAAAGTTAAACTCTTGAATTACAGATAATGTGGTTGCTTATGGCTGCCTCTTTATCAATATAAAAGCATGATGAATCCTATTTTGTGAAGTCGTGGTTTAATGATTGCTTAAAAACTAGACTGAACAAATTCTTGAATGCTATATATGGTTTTTCTATTTCTGTTTTAACAGAATAACAGCGTTGGAAGGGACTTTGGAGGTCTTCTAGTCCAATCCCCTGTATAACCAAGAGACTTGTCCAATCTCTTTTTAAAAACCTCCAGTGATGGAGCTCCCACAACTTCTGGAGGCAAACTGTTAATTGAGGCAAACTGGTTAATTGTTCTGTCAGGAAATTTCTCCTTAGTTGCTTCTCTCTCGTTTTGGGGTACGATGTGTTGCTCTGGGTGCTCCTTTCCACTGTCACTTAGCTCTCAGCCGCTGCTGTGGGCACTCCCATTCCCTCACTGGATGTTGACCTGTCATTGGAAGTAGAGATTAAAAGACCTCCTGTACTCCTTACTCTTTAATTTTCTTGCCAAGTTGTTCATGGTCTCTTGATATTGTTTTCAGGTTCATTGTTGGTCATTCGTACCCACATGAAGGAGAAGAAAGAGATAGTAATCTGTGGACTTGATTATCTTAGTAAAGTTCTCAGCCACATCTTTTGATTTTTGCTAGAGGGGGACAACATACCTCCCTAGATTGATTGTCCGGTCTACAGACTGCCGTTTCCGTTCAACTGAGTAGTGAATCTCCTATCACCAACACTCGGCCTTTTTTCTTGGAAAAGTCTGGGCTATTTTTCTTCCTATCACAGGAGCACTTGATGATGTCCCTTCTCCAGGTGTCTGCATGTTTTCTTCCAGGGGGAGGCTATGAAATCAGTTGCTCAGATCGATTGGGGCTGCACAGGTCTTGGCTGAATTAGACAGCAAGGGCATTGCTCTTGGTTGGTTTTTTTTCTTCTATGATGACATGTTGCCATTGATCTGTCTCATTTCTTCTGGTAGTTATTTGTTCCTTACTGTGTTCAGTTTGGATGCAGTCTTCTTCCTTTCACTGAAATTTCTCATTTTGCAAGTTGAGTCTCAAAGTGCCTAGGGTGGTTCTGGATCTTTTACTTTTTTGGACTTTTTATTATTTTTAATTAAAGTATATACACATCTCTTTGTATATTTTCTCATGACCATGTCGTTCAATACAACAAATAAACCACAATAAAATTGGAATGCACAGACAAAGAGACAGATCTCTGCTCTGCTAGCTTCCTCATAAGAGCTGCAAGCAATCTGTGGTAAGATTTGCATGCTCAGCTTCTGAAAATACAAGTCAAGCATTTAAAAAAATTAGACTTTTAATAACAATGATAAAGAAAGGATACCTAAGGTTATTGCAATGATTTACCACTACCGGTAGTTTCATTTTTATGTAAATTGCAGCCTAGCCAAGAACTCAAAAATTACTGGAAGTTTTTAAGAAGAGACTGGACAGCCATTTGTCCGAAATGGTATAGGGTTTCCTGCCTGAGCAGGAGGTTGGACTAGATGACCTTCAAGGTCCCTTCCAACTTTACTACTACTACTATTATTATTATTATTATTATTATTATTATTATTATTATTATTATTATTATTATTATTAGACTCCTGAATTAGCTCCTCACCTCTATGCAGTGGGAAAAAGGGGATGTAGGAATATGGTAATAAACTGGTATCACTTTTAATAACCAAAGGACTTCTCTTTTTCCTGCTAAATTTGCGATCAAAAGGAGACTGTCATCATAAGGCTCAAGTCAAAATCGTTCTTTGTCTAAGCTGCATTCCAAAATAGCAAAAGTAACTGATTAATCTATTTCGGCATTTTTCAAACTGGGTAACTTTAAAATGTGTGGACTTCACATCTTAAGTTGCCAAGTCTGAAAAACATGGCTCTATTTCATTTCTATCCTACTTTTTCTCTGAGATTTCTGAATAGTATCGACAGGACAGCCTCCCCTTCCCCAGTTTTATCCCCCCACAACAACCAGCTGGGGCAAGTCTTGAAGAAACTCTGTAGCCACAGTTACAAAAGTCTGTTTTAAAACCCAGGAAATCAATTAGAAAGAAACTCAAGATTGTTATTCCTTGATTTTCTTTGATATATAGACATTGTCAAGTTTTCAAGATTCTGTTATTTGAGCCAGAACAAGTAGAACAGTCTGCCCCTGGTGGCCAACCTGGATACTGCTGCTCCAAAAGAGCAAAGTTGAATTACAGTTCTTTTATGACTATGACTCTATGACACATTATATCAGTTTAAAATTCATTAATACTATAAATTGTAGGCCTTGTATAATTTTCACCTGTTATTTTTGAAAATATATCCATCTTTTTGTTGAGAAGGTCGCAACTTTATATTTGGCTGTTCTAATTACAGACAGTCCTTGACTTACGACAACTGAGATCAAAATTTCTGTTGCTAAGCAAGGCAGTTGTTAAGTGAATTTTGCCCCATTTTACCTTTTTTTTTGTGCCACAGTTGTTAAGCAAATCATTGCAGATTTTAAGTTGATGATGCGGTAGTTAAGATAATCTAGCTCAGCGGTTCTCAACCTATGGGTCGCGACCCCATTTGGGGTCGATCGACCATTTCACGGGGGTCGCCAAGCAAGGCTGTCCGCCATTTTTTTCCCCTTTTCCGGCGGGTGCCTTACCTCCCTTAAGCTGGGCCAGCTGGTGGTCGGCCTGCTCTGTCTCTGCCGCTTGCCAGCTACGCCTCGGTCGGCGCAGGGGGCGGAACCACGCATGCGCGGCGCTCCCGGGCAGGGAAAGTCCTCGACTTACGACCGGTTGGGTAGTCCTCGACTTATGACCGGTTTAGTCCTCGACTTATGACCGGTTTAGTCCTCAACTTACGACCGGTTGGGGGTCGCGGCATTAAAAAGGTTGAGAACCACTTATCTAGCTTCTCCCATTAACTTTGTTGGAAAACCGGCTGGAAAGATTATAAATGGTGATCAAATGACCCCAGGACTATGCAACTGTCATAAATAAATGCCAGATGCCAAGCACACAAATTTTGACCACATGGCCATGGTCGTAAGTTTGAAAAATGGTCATAAGTCACTTTTTTCAGTGCCATTGTAACTTTGAACAATTACTGAAAAATGGCTGTAAGTATATAATCTAATAAATGATTGCAACAATTGTTTCATTCCTTGTACTGCACCTATTTGTTCATGCTCAATAAATAAAACTACTCCTACTAATCAAGAAGTCCAAACTATCAAAAATGGCACTGCCTACTGAATAGTGTGGAATGGAAATGCAAACAGCTGGTTCTACTGGTAAATACTGAATACTTCAAGGCTGGACTGTGAAGTAAAAAACTACCATATTTTTCCGTCTGTAAGACGCACCCTTGTATAAGACGGCCCCCAATTTTCTAAAGAAAAATTCAGAAATCAACATTTTAAATATTAAACAAACCACATCTTTAGTGGCAGTAAAACAAGTGGCCATGCCATCACACAAGGGAGGCGACTTCCTCCAATCAGATGGCGCTCTGCAGGCTTAGTCCTGCCCACCCTCTCGGCCGTCAATCATTGTACTGAGGCGGCTTCTCAGAGCCTCTTGCGGCTTCAGCTTGAGCCGCGCCGGTGAAAAACGGGTCATAGAAGGCGGCCTCAGTGGGACCGGTGGCATCCTTGGGGCAGCGTGATCCTCCAGCACCAGGGGGCATCTCGGGCCGGCTTTCTCCCCATCCAGGCGGCATCTCGGGCCAGCGATATCCTCCTGCACCAGGTGGCATAGCAGCGGTATGTAAAGAACCCACACAAGCATGCCCTGGGCTGCAGAGGTTACCATTATTTTTTCATGTATAAGACGCTGCACCTGTATAAGACGCAGCTGGTTTCTGAACAGGGTGTTTGCAGGAAAAAATAGCGTCTTATGCACGGAAAAATACGGGTATTTATTAAGAGACTTTTTCCCACACTTCTTTCTGTGTCATGCTTTATAGAAGAGTTTGTCTAGAGGAAGTCCTTCACTTACAACAGTTTGTTTAGTGACCGTTCAAAGTTACAACAGCACTGAAAAAAGTGACATGACCGTTGTTCACACTTACGACCATTGCAGCAGCCCCATGGGTCACGTGATCAAAATTTGGATGCTTGGCAACTGGTTCATATTTATGACGGCTGCAGTATCCCAGGTGGTGTGACCAGCTTTTGCGTCCATCTGACAAGCAAAGTCAACGGGGAAGCCAAATTTATGTAACAACTGTGTTACTAACATGACTGCAATGATTCACTTAACAACTGTGACAAGAAAGGTAATAAAATGGGGCAAAACTCACTTAACAAATCTCTTACTTAACCACATAAATTTTGGGCTCAATTGTGGTCGTAAGTCAAGGACTACCTGTACTTTTTGAAGTTTGAGAGGTCCGGACTACATGTCCCAGAATCCTTGGAATTGTAGTCCACATCTCTTAAACTTTCCAAGGCTGAGAACACACTGTCTCAGAGCTTAGTTTTGACAAAGCGGTCTAACTCTACCACTTTCAGCTAAGGAACACCCACCCAATTATTCCTAAAATACTTTCAGCTAAGGAACACCCACCCAATTGTTCCTAAAATGCTGATTAAGCACCACAGCCTCACAAAAAATGTTAAAAGGAAGGATCTTAAGGGTAAGTTTTTGGTGCTATCAAACACCGAACTGTTACAGAGGAAGGAAGTCATAATTAAGGAAGTCAAAATAAAGATTCCCATCCTTGCACAATTCTGCAATCTTTTCTCACAAAGGATCAACCTGTCAACGCAACTGACCAAATATTCAAGATAAGGAAAGTATAAGGAAGACATTTGCATTCAGCTCCTTTAGATCTTTGTTTTGTTTTAAAATGCAAGCACGGCAATTTTGTACAAAGAAAGTATTTACCATGACAATAAAAAAAAAACCCAAGGGTAACACTAAATAATGCTGAATTGTACAGTATTAGCAAATACCAAGGTCCGCCCATGGACAATTTTATAGACATGCCCAAAATTTTCATATTATCAACAGTCATAAAATGAGACCTTCTTTGAAAAGAAGCATTTATTTCAAATATAATCTTTTATGAGGTCCCACTAACATGGCACTTTGGAAAAAAAGAGCTAAAGAATGGGTGAAAAAAAGAAAACAACGCAAAGCCTTGAGAAACCTATTCAGTTACTTATAAATTTGAACAATATCTCAATAAAAACATTCCAAAATGTTCTTAACATTTTTGCTACTCCATCTTTTTGTTATATCTTTGAAACATTCCACTGGATCAAAACACTTCCGCTTATTGTTCTTTGGAATCCTTTCCTGAGGCCCAAGCCTCTTGCAGACTGAACAGATTGTTATTATTTATTAAAGTTTCACCTGTCGAAAAATATTGGTTTAAAATTCCTGATGTGTCAAAAAGAAGGAATTCACAATGTGATATAGATTTATGCAAACTCCTGGCGCTAATAACTTGAGGAATGCTGAAGAAAAAACATCTATATTGATTTAAATAAAGGTGGGGTGTTTTTTTTTTAATGTAAAGCTTGTTTAGTCTAAGCTCAACTCTCAGGAGTTCATGAACTCCTCCTTCATGCAGCTTTTGGGACAATACTACAGACGTGATTTGAGCTTCTTTCTTCTAGGATGGATTTTCAGCTGTTTCTTTTTTCTTTTAGTCTCCTACTCTAAAATTTCCCAGTGATATTCTGTCCAAGTTTTAACCATATCCATACCTGCTTAATGTTTCATTTCAGACAGGTTGCTGCTACCTGCCCTATATCGGCACAAATACAACAAAACCCATTTGAGATAAGGAAAGGGGGGAAAAAAAGAAATGATAGTGCCAAGTTATTTCTTACTTTGGCATGTTTTTGTAAGGGGTGTCTGTAAGATACATTCAAAAAAAAGTCAAGATGGTGGCCACAACAGAGGGGCCAAGGCTCTGTGTCATCACACATAAGAAAAACAGGTACAGCTTTGACCCCACTGTGGCCACCATCTTGACTTTTTTTGAATGTATCCTACAGACACGGCTGTGCGCAGATGGAATGATTTGAATACTCAAAGCATTTGATTTCTAATGCTGATCTAATTTATTATAGACTATGCTTCTAGTTATTCATTTTATAAATGATATAAGGTGGTGAATATGTCCAATGTTATTCCTCCCGTTTTCCCCACAACAATAACCCTATGAGGTGGACTGGGCTGAGAGAGAGTGATTAGTCCAAATCAGGGGTCTTCAAACTTGGCCCTTTTATGACTTGTGGACTTCAACTCCCAGAATTCCTCAGCTGGCTGAGGAATTCTGGGAGTTGAAGTCCACAACTCATAAAAGGGCCATGTTTGAAGACCCCTGGTCCAAAGTGACCCAGCTAGCTTTCATGCCTAAGGCGGGACTAGAACTCATTCTCTGTTAGTGATTGGCCCAAAGTCATCCAGCTGGCTTTCATGCCTAAATGGGACAAGAATTCACCATCTCCTGGTTTCTAGCCTGGTGCTAAACCAGTGGTTCTCAACCTGTGGGTCGGGACCCCATTTGGGGTCGATCGACCATTTCATGGGGGTCGCCAAGCAAGGCTGACCGCCATTTTTTTTTTGTCCGCCATTTTTTTGTACGCCATTTTTCCCCCTTTTCCGGCGGGTGCCTTACCTCCCTTGGGCTGGGCCAGCTGGTGGTCAGCCTGCTCCATCTCTGCCGCTTGCCAGCTACACCTCGGCCGGCGCAGGGGGCGGAACCACGCATGCGCGGCGCTCCCGGGCAGGGAAAGTCCTCAACGTACGAACGGTTGGGTAGTCCTCGACTTACGACCGGTTTAGTCCTCGACTTACGACTGGTTTAGTCCTCGACTTATGACCGGTTTAGTCCTCGACTTACGACCGGTTGGGGTCGCGGCATTAAAAAGGTTGAGAACCACTGTGCTAAACCAAACTGGTTAGTGATTTATATTGTGCAAATCGAGTATTTTTAAGTTAAACGGTGATGTTTAGTTTTCATTTAAAATAACTGATGAGACACACAAATGAGTAACTTAATAATAAGCTAAAAAAACATAATTTTCCTAACATTTCAGATCCCACGTTTGCTTCCTTGAATTTTACTATTTGTATTTTAGTCATTTATTTGTGTTACATATCTTTGATCCTGTTTGGTTCATAATCTTTTCTAATTCTTTTTCCATTAAAAAAAATCAAGCAACTGGTGCTTTTGAGAGGCCCCACAAGCCAAAGGTGACACAGGTCTATTGTCCACAAATTCCACAGGGATTTTTCTTATCATCTCCCTTTCAGGAAAAGGAAAAGATAAAATGGCAAAAATGACATTTCCTATCTGGAAGTGATGCTCACTCTGCAAATAATGCTTTTGACAAACAGTCTATCTGGCATAGGCCGAACAATCCTTAACAGATCTTTCCACTGAAGGGGGAATTTTGTACCTACTTAAAAAAAGAGAAAGGAACTCACTAGCTCTTTTCTCAGTATTTTAATTCAACCAGGCACCGGTTCTGTGGAGAGAGGTTTTTCCGCAGACCGGAGGGGGTGTGGTTTTGTGTGCTGCCTGCATCCCGTGGATGGGGTTTTCCTTGTTTGTGCGGACCGGTTGCTGGCATGCCGCAGCCCAGTACTGGTCCATGGACCGGGGGTTGGGGACCCTGATCTAGAGAACCTTAAGAAAATTTAATCTGTCCAATAATATGAGTAAGTGGTAAGACAGGGTAAAACAGGGGTGTCAAACTCAATTTCATTGAAAGCCGCATCAGCATTGCGGTTGCCCTCAGGGGGCTGGGTGGGTGTGGCCAGAGCGGGTGCGGCCTACTGGGTGGGCGTGGATGGAGTGGGTGTGGCCTACTGGGTGGGTGTGGCCAGCTCTACATCGTTCGGTCAAGGGTGCCTGTGGGGGCCTGGGCAGGAGTGGGATATCTGAGGGTCTCTGGCAGAAGGGGATTGGACCAGGGCAAGTGCCAAGGCATGGTCCACTGGAGGAGCCTCACCGTTCCTGCCAGTCCATGTGGGGGGGGCTTATGGAGCTAAGACTGAATTCGTTTCAGCATAGATGGCCACCACAAAATTGTACATTGGCTCCCAGCCGGCCAGGGCCAGGGCCAAGGCAGTGGGGGCCGTTCCCTCACTGTTTCCAGGATGGCTTCGCGGGCCACATGAAACCACTTTGCGGGCAGCATCTGGCCCCCCGGGCCTTGTGTTTGACATGTCTGGGGTAAAAGCTGAGAAATTCCTAAAAAACTGTTCTTTTGAGAAAAGACTGAAAATTCTAATATGAACTTATTTTATTCAGACTTGGAGATTTGGCCAAACATAATTGATTTTTTACCCAAAACATCTTCCTGAATTTTTTTTGTGGCGTGCCAAAGGCTCCTGAGGTCCTCATACTTCTGGGTGTTAAGAGGTCTGCTTGAAAGAAATGGATCAGAAGGAATCTGACAGCCCTTTTCCAATTACTGTAATACATTTTAAGAAAAGATTTTCATGAGCTCATAAAAGTGTCTGCCTTTTCATAAAATGTCTTAGTTGGAAATGGTGCTACCAGACCTTACTTTTTTTCCACAACACAACTCTCCTCCTACAAAATCTACAACTCAGCAAAATAGAACACACACTCTGGACTACTGTGTGGGTTGCTTTTTCAAGTGAAATCCCTTGTAGAAAGCAGACCGGGTCCAAAATCAGGGGTGCAGGAAGGAATGGAAACCATACCAACATTTCTGAACTGGATCTGGTTCATGCCTTCCAACATTAGCTGAAGGTCACAAAATCAAGCAATTTGGGCAAATGGGCAACAATAAGCAACTCAACTTCTGTTCCTTGGCTGCCAGTTGTCATATGTAAATTAGGTATGACATATTTGTACAAATAATCAGTCTGAAGCCCAATAGATTTCACAAAGAGCAGCCTTCTCAGGCAACTAAATTAAAATGGCCTTATTCTAAAGGGAGGCATCTTTCCTGATATTTTGTATTCTGCTTCTGAGGCTAAAACTCTCCCCAAGTGGATAGCATATATCACTAGAGCTGTACAAGCTTTAAAAAAGCTCTTTATAACAGCTGCAAGATTATTGGTAGCTCAATTTTGGAAGAAGGACTCTTTGCCCACTATAGAAGAATGGACGCTTAAAGTGTCAAATTTAGCAGAAATGGCTAAAATTTCCGCTTATTTGAAGGATCAATCACAAGAAAGATACATCTCGGTCTGGAGAAGATGGATAGATTATATTCAGAATAAATATGGGACTAAAAAGTTTTATTTGGGTTATGAGTAAACTCTAGAGTATTGTTATTATTAATAGTTTATTTTAATGGAATTTTTGTTAGTTTTAATTATATGATATTATTATTTTTAATATTAGTATGGTATTGTTTAATATTTAGGTTATGAATATGTTTATTATTGTGTTTAACTTTAATTTGTTTAAATTTGTTTTAAAGGGGAGTTAAAGTGCATTATGGACTTGGTTATTTTAATAGTTGGTTAATGTTAGATAGATTTTGATTATTATATTTGTAACCCTGTGTTCAGCTCTGGGAAGTGGGGGAGGGTGAGGGTGGGGTTTTGGGGTGGGTATGGGGGTTTATACTGTAATCTTTATAAAACTTTTAATAATAAAAAAAAAGCTCAGGAAATATTGGGGAGATGCAGGAATACAGCTTTCCACCGCTAATTATAGCAGTTGTGTCTTTTTTTTTAGGTTTCTATTAAAGTCTAAATCACTGTTTCTCAGCCTTATCAACTATAAGATGTGAAGACTTTGTCTCCCAGAATTCCCAAGGAGTTGAAGCCCGCATACTGTAAAGTTAATATGGTTGAGAAAAAAATAGTCTAGAATATCCTTTAAACTTATGGGTGCACAAATGAACAGCAGAGAGTGCTGTGTTTCTATAAGAACAGAAGCACTTCTTCTGAAACCTTTTTTTTGAAGCAGACATAGCCCTAATAATCAGTGAAATATAAGGAACAATCTTGGGTCATTGACCACTTGCCATTCTCTGGGATTCTAAGCACTTTTCCTACTTGAAGAGTGAAACATGAATATGGACCTTCTGGGACCAAAAGTGGTGAAGACGTTTGTATATAGAATATAGAACAGTGATGGCGAACCTTTTAGAGACCAAGTGCCCAAACTGCAACCCAAAACCCACTTATGCATCGTCGGGTGCCGGATGGGTGTGGCTCATTGGGGGGGTGTGGCCCATTGGGGGGGCGTGGCTGCGGTGGTAACAGCAGACTGGGTGGGACTAAAAAGTTCAATCAATCAATTCCAACTTTGCAAGATCTTTTTTTTTCCACGAGAAGTTGAAATTGACTGATTGATTGAACCTTTTTTTTTTTTTTTGCACAAGGCAGCGGAGGCTTAAAGCGAAAAGGTTTTATAAAACCCAGCTAAAGGCCTAGGACTGGGGCGATGGCGCACGTGCCCACAGAGAGGGCTCTGAGTGCCGCCTCTGGCACCTGTGCCATAGGTTCGCCACCACTGATATAGAATAATAGAGTTGGAAAGGATCTTGGAAGTCTCCTAGTCCAATCCACTACTCAAGCAGGAGACCCTATACCAGGGGTAGGCAACCTTGGCTCTTTTATGACTCGTGGACTTCAACTCCCAGAATTCCCGCTGGGAGTTGAAGTCCACGAGTCATAAAAGAGCCAAGGTTGCCTACCCCTGCCCTATACAATTCAGGACAAATGGCATGTTCAGAAGAACTTTTTGTTCACAATTATTTCATTATTTTCACACACACATGCTTTCACATGCACAGCTGCTTTAAGGTTATGCAAAATTACGCAGCGTGCAAAAAAAAAACAGTGAGCAAAGGGATCATAAGAAGGCAAAATTTAATCAAATCTAGTTTATACCATGCCCAATCACTATTCCTATCTGTAGCTCTGTATCCTTGCAAAATTCTGCTTTTTGTTCTTCGTACACTTGTCATCTTTTTTTTCTGAGGGTCTCATCAGCTCCATGCAATTCTGAATTTATCTTCCGCTTCCTCTGAATCGTTTCGCTTCATAAATTTATTTTGCAGTTTGATTCCTCCTCCAAATTACCTCAACATACGTATTACATGTTGGTCATTCACTTAACCATGAGCATTATTAAAGAACAGTAATTTCATTTGTTCAGATTGATTCTCTCCCACCCACCTCTTCCCAAATTCTGTCCTTTATCCCTCTAATTCTTCTAGTGCATTCCCTTCTCCAAATTACACACAAAAGAAGGGAGGGAGAGGGTCATGGGTCTCAAGCCAGATTCAGTTCTTCTGGGGAAAAAACTCTTTAGAAAGTAAACAGAGGTGCATAATGCTATCGACTAATTAGACATTTCTCTCCAAGTTAAAGAATGGAAAATCCAACAATTCAGTTGAGATCATTATTTATGCAGCCCAAACTGCACAATTTAATCAAGAGTCTGCAAAGCCTGCAGATGTGCTCACTCTGTGTACAGCACAAAATACCTACAGTAAAGAAGTAGGAACCCAACTTTTGCTGAATTTGCTTACTGACAACCAACAACATTTTCATGCTCTCTTAATTCATCAATGGAAACTTTTTCATCCATGCCCAGGACTCCCAGTTCACTCAAAGCCTTCTGCTTGATGATCAAAACAAAAAAACCCAGCCCGTCCTGGAAACACTTTTCAAGTGGACAATACCCTATGCTTGTAGTCTCTACTGGGTTTCTGCTCCACCCCCATAAGCAAGACAGTTGTTAAGGGTGTTTTGTCCCATTTTATGACCTTTCTTGCCACAGCTGTTAAGTGAATCACCACAGCATTAAGTTAGTAACGTGGTTGTTAAGTGAATCTGGCTTCCTCATTAACTTGGTTTGTCAGAAGGTCAGAAAAGGTGATCAGATGACCTTGGGCACCACGAGTGTCATAAATTCATGGCCAGTTGCCAAGCATCCAAATTTTAACCATGCAACAATGAGGATGCTGCAACAGCCGTAGGTGTGAAAAACAGTCATAAGTCATTTTTTTCAATGCCATCGTAATTTTAAAAAGTCACTAAATGAATGGTTGTAAGTCGAGAACTTCCTGTACTGAAAAAGAAAGGAAGATAGCTCATTTATCAGCCCAAATTCTTCAATCTCTGAAATCTCCCCACTTGATAGAAATGCCAATCTGTAAACCCAACCATACCCAACGTCAAAGACATGACAATGTTGGCAACGTTGTGGAATTGGTTGGCTCCTGACTTCCTCCAGGATGTTCTGAACTTCCTAATTACATCTCCTAGTAGTCTTCTTTCCTCCAAAAACATTCTGCTCCAGCCCTGCTCAGCTGTTTGAGATCAGTCATATCCCAGTGAGTATAAAAATGATGAAGCCCATAACTTATCGTCTTGATTTCACATATAGCCACTTTGTAAAAGTACCGGTATATCTGTCCTTTTACTGCCTGGTTTTTCTGGACAATAAACATTTAAGCCCTGTAGTAGCTGGGAACCCTATTGCCCTTCACGGTGCATTTTAGTGAAGTCAGCTCTGTTTTATTAACCGTATAGCCAACCTCTAACCTATTAAACTAATTGTGTTTGGCTCTGGAATTGTGCGTTTTGCAGCATTGTCAGCACCAATCACTCTCAGCCAAGCCTGTGACCATGTCTAAGCTGCCATACTCCAGCACCACTGAGGTGGCAAAACGACACCCCAGGAGCAGCAGCTGCAACCCCAAGAAACCATAAGGCCTGCCACAGGGGTAGGCAACCTTGGCTCTTTTATGACTCGTGGACTTCAACTCCCAGAATTCCTGAGCCAGCCATGCTGAGGAGAAAGGGAGAGGTTTCCAAGCTGAGCCATGCTGGTTGAGGAATTCTGGGAGTTGAAGTCCACGAGTCATAAAAGAGCCAAGGTTGCCTACCCCTGGCCTGCCAGATCCTTCCTGCTTCCTGTGTGTGGGGGGGGGGAGTCTTCAAGATGGGAGAAGTAGAAGCTTGGGAAGAATGCAGAGTGAATGCCTGGAGGTCTAAAATAATGTTGTCTTTATAAAGCAAATCCAACGCAGTATTTAATTTTAAATGGAAACCATTATTGGATACAGTCTTATCCCTAGAATTGTGCCACACCCAAAATTAGGATTTCGGAGCCCGTATTTTAATTTACTGAAAAATTTATAGAACAGTTTCTCAACCCTGGCAACTTTTAAGACGCATGGACTTCAACTCCCAGAATTCCCCAGCCAGCCATGCATCTTAAAGTTGCCAAAGTTGAGAAACACTGATTTGGAGTATTAGTGGAAAGTATCATTTTCTATCAATGTTTTTTTTCTTTTTTAGTCAACTGAATACTTTTATCTTAAAACTTAATAGGGACATGTGGATTTTGACTCAAAAAACGAATATGAAATATCTCCTAATGCTTTAAAGCTTCTAAGGATGTGTGGGAATTGTTTTTTAGTTTTGTGAAAAATCTGCCGATTTTTCTCTATTAATATCTGATTTCCCTACCTCTATTACATATATTTCTTATCTTCTTTTAAAATATATCTTAAAGAAATTGAGAGGGGGGGAGGCAAAATGGTTGCCATAACCCTTGCAAATGTTTGGGGGTCCCGTATCAAAATGGGGTGGTCCTCACTGGGCTGGGCAAAGTCTAGTGAGATGGTGGCGAAAAGGCAGCGTACAAAGGCACATGGAGAGATGACAGACATATTAAGTGCACAATTCACACCAATTCTTGAGCTCACAGCTAGGGATGGACACTGCAGTTGCACGCTCAGCTCGTTTCAGGTCGAACTCAAAATTTCTACAGGGTGTAGTCAAAAAAAATGTCAAGAAGGCATTACACAACAGTGTCAATGAAACTCTGCCTGATTTTAGATGTGTTGCATAGAAACACCACAGTCCAGGATGGTATAAGAGCTCCTGCCTTAGGCAGAGGATTGGCGAACAAGATTTCCAAAATCACTTCCAGTCCTATCATTCTATGATGTCCCCTCAGCGGCAGCCAGCATCTTTATGGAGAAAGGATTCAGCAGGTGACAGAAGGCAACCTTTGCAGTAGACCAGATCAGGAAATAAGAATACTGAACACAAAGCTGCAGGAACCCTACTTTATTGTTGAAGGGTCTAATAACTCTCTCTTATTCTTCTTATACTCGAGAGAATGAAGGTAGGCTGATCCTGAGTATTTACCTCACGCTCTTTTTTTTTTCTTTCGAGGTTAAGCCATTGTTTAATCTGCCCTTAATTAGAAGTGTCTAAGGAGATTCTCAGTCATCCAGGTCATGATTGTTCCAAAGGTGCTTTTTCAGGAGGCAACTGGACTTTCTTGTTTTTTCTTTGAAGACGTTTCCCTCCTTATCCAAGAAGCTTCCTGCAGCCTGCAACCAGAAGACTCCACACACATTTGTACTACTCGGGTGATTCTGAGGACACAGAAAAACTCCAAATGGCCCCAACCACTCTCTAAAAAACGGGTCTCAAACTCGCCACGTCACCTAACGTGTCGCGACATATTGCGACTCTTTTTGCATTGCCTGCAATGGGGTGGGCACGGCTTCGGTATGATGAAACAGGCCCGCGGGCCGGAAGTTTGACATCCCAGCTATAAAAGAATGCAAACGACAAGCTGTCTACAAGGAATATAAATCCTTCCATTCCCCACCATCCAGGAGAGATTATGAAGATTCTGAATTATCTGAGTACAAATAAGAAATTATGAAGATTCTGAATTATCTGAGTACAAATAATAAATCACTTTTTTACTTTATATCATTAGAACAGAACAGAGGTCCCCAGCCTAAGGGCAATGGCCCATTACCCAGCTGTGGCCTCTTCGCCATCGGGTTGCGTGAGTGAGTAGCCACTGCGTATGCACTCAGCCCCCTTTGCACCGGCGCTAGCCGAGCTGCGAGCTGCAAGCCTCGCACCGGCACTAGCCGAGCCACAAGCCTTGTGCCAGCGCTAGCAGCCCCATTTGCGGAGCACGCATGCTCACAGCCCCGTTTGCACGCACGGACACGCAGCCACATTTGCGTGTATGTGCATGCATGCATAAAGGTGCCTGCCCCTTGCTTTCCCACCGGGCCACCAACCCAGACAGGTTGGGGACCCCTGGAACAGAATAAACTTTATTGTTACTTTAAATGTACCCCAATCAGCATACATTAAAATGAAATTTTGTTGCATTCAGCTCTCAAAGGGTAATCACCTCCAATATACACTACATAAACATGACAAAAGATTATGCATATACCCACATACACACATATATGACACAGAGGAACAACACAGTCTAGTTCGTATATATACATATACATAGTGTTGTCAAATGAACAGTTGTAAATTGGGGAACTACCTCCATTCATTTTGGTTTTAAAATGTTAACGTTCTTAAAAATATGAATCCATACATGAATTCATATCTTTTCTTATGTTAGTCCCCCATCTCTAGGTCAAGGCAATGAATGCTAATCTGCACATAGCTTGGCTAATCTCAAGATGTGAGAGACCACCAAGAAATCTCAGAACTGCAAGCCTGACAGGTAGAAAAATTATCCTAGAAAAAGACAAACCATTTAAAATTTGCTGCTGGTAATGCAACCCTTGAAATAAACATATAGATGTATTAAATCTGTATGGAGCTCAACTCAGAGGAAGCAAGATAAAAAGATTCTTACGGTCAGTGACGTTACAAGTCTCTAAAAAGCAAAAAAAACAACACCTCCTTTGGGGTTCATTCCAGTTTTACAGATTTTATCTGTACATTCTCATTTTGCAATCTAGTTGATTGCACATCACAAAAACTCCCACACTTCAGTGTAACCCTTTCTACAGCTTGGTGACACAAAGGTCAGGGATCATCCAGTTCAATTATTGACCTAACTAAATTCCCTTAAATTTCAACTCTATGGCTAGGTATTTTAAAAATGACCATCATTATGTCATATGCATAAACTCAGGGATCTTAACAGCAACCTTGTAGAGTAGGACAGTATTACTGATCCTCCAGAAAAGCAAAGCAAACCTCACATGAGATTTCAGTTGGGTCCTTCTGTCTAAATATATAAATGCTATTAACCAGGAAGCTGAAGGCCCCTCAGGATCATTTTGCATGGATCAAATAGTTATGAAAATTCCCACCAAGTAACTGGAAATGCAGAGAAGGGAAGCCGAAGGGAGGGATCAAACAGGATACTTTTAAGGCTTCTCTATTTCCTTGGTGGAATTCACCTGTGAGTACAGAGAGTCCTCAAAATTTCTGTTATTAAGTGGGATATTTGTTGAATGGGTTTTGCCCCACTTTACAACCTTTCTTGCCACAGTTGTTAAGTGAATCCCTGCAGTTGATAAGTTAGTAACATAGTTGTTAAGTGAACCTGGTTTCCCCACTGACTTTGCTTGTCAGAAGATCAGAAAGGATGATCACATGAGCCCTAGACACGGCAAACCGTCTTAAACATGAGTCAGTCGCCAAGCGTCTGACTTTTGATCACGTGACCAAGGGGATACATACCACAATGGGTTGTAAGTGTGACAAACGGCCATAAGTCACTTTTCCCAGTGCCAAGTTGTAACTTTGAACAGTCCCCCACATGAACTGTTATAAGTCGAGGACTACCTATAGATCAGTGGTTCTCAACCTGTGGGTCGGGACCCCATTTGGGGTCGATCAACCATTTCATGGGGGTCGCCAAGCAAGGCTGTCCGCCATTTTTTTTGTCCGCCATTTTTTCCCCCTTTTCCGGTGGGTGCCTTACCTCCCTTGGGCTGGGCCAACTGGTGGTCGGCCTCCTCCGTCTCTGCCGCTTGCCAGCTACGCCTCGGCCGGCGCAGGGGGCGGAAACACACATGCGCAGTGCTCCCGGGCAGGGAAAGTCCTCGACTTACGACTGGTTTAGTCCTCAACTTACGACTGGTTTAGTCCTCGACTTACGACCGGTTTAGTCCTCAACTTACAACCGGTTTAGTCCTCGACTTACGACCGGTTGGGGTCGCGGCATTAAAAAGGTTGAGAACCACTGCTCTAGATGCTCTCTTCGGGAGCAGAGGCCATACACAACACAGGCTTCAGCTGCATTCAACACAACACGCCCAATCCAGGTACTGATGTTCACCTGGCAGATGTTTGCAGGAGTTTTTTTGGTGGGTCACAGTGGCGCCCTTTACCCAAATCGGGGAAACGGATTAATTCCACCACAAGGTCTCTCCTGAGCTGCTGCTCACCCGGGGCGCCCTGGCTGGGGTGGTTCCTAACCTGCCCGGCTCTAAGCCTTTCGCACAAGCCGCGGGCGACGGATCTCGTCCGAAGCGGGGGCCGGAGAAGGTAGTCCCGGCCGCGCTCGGAGCTGAGGAAAGAGGCGCGCCGGTTGCACCCCCCCCTCCCTCCGCGCTGGCTACTCACCCTCCTTGGCTTTCTTCTTCCTGCCCAGCGTCCCTCCGAGCTTCCCCAGGAAAGACTCGTCCTTCCTCGTCCGATGGGGCGAGCGCACCGGGGAGGACATCGCGGCGGCGGCGGGGGCTCGGCTGGGCTGATGCGGACGGGACGGTCGGTTCTCCGCGCCGGGCTACATGGACCGCCGGGCGAGCGAGGCTGGACGCGCGCCGGGCTCTTGACCCCTCCTGGCCGCCGCCCCTTCAGCGGGCAGGCGCGGCGAACGCAGGGAAGCCGCCGCGGAATCGCGCCGCCCGGCTCCCTTCACAGCGCCCTGCTACGGCGAGGAAGTCCGCGGGCGGTGAGGGGAGAGCCGCGGGTGGAGCGAGGCGGGGGCTGGACGGAGAGGCGAGAGCCCGCCGGCAATGGCGCGGAGACGCCCGCCCGCCCGCTCGCTCGCTCGTCCGCCCCCCGGCGCTTGCGGCTGCAGCTGCCAGACGAGGTGTCCCTCTTTTCGGGAGGGGCCGCCCCGCCCCGCCGCTTCCCTCCCAGCCTGGCCCTGAAGACTGACAAAGGGTTCCCGGCTTCTTGGTGTCTTTCTAGCTCCTGAAGCTGGAGGAAAACGGCTCCGAATTGCAACCGGATTGGGGGCGTGGTGGGGCGGGGATGGGAGAGGTTGCTGGGGCCTTTTGGCTGAGCCAAGCCTGGGATTGTGGCTGATCGGGGGACCACTAGGAAATCTCCGGGCTGTAGGTTAAGGCTAGGTCACAGGGGTAGGCAACCTTGGCTCTTTTATGACTCGTGGACTTCAACTCCCAGAATTCCTGAGCCAGCATGCTGGCTCAGGAATTCTGGGAGTTGAAGTCCACGAGTCATAAAAGCCAAGGTTGCCTACCACTGGGCTAGGAAGACAAAGAAGGCAGGAATGGGAAGCCACCGAGGCCAAGAAAAAAATGGGATTTGATTTCCACTACAGGCAGTCCTCAACTTATGACAATTGAGCCCAAAGTTTATGTGGTTAAGGGAAAAATTTGTTAAGTGAGTTTTGCCCCGTTTTACAACTTTTCTTGCCACATGTTAACCGAATCACTGCACTTCTTAAATTAGTAATACGGTTGTTAAGTGAATCTGGTTTTCCCATTGACTTTTGCTTGTCAGAAGGTCGCAAAAGCAGATCACATGACTCCGGGACACTGTAACCGTCATAAATGTGAGTCGGTTGTCAAGCATCTGAATGTAAATCACATGGCCGTGATTGTTACAATGGTCATAAGTGTGAAAAATGATCATAAGTAACTTTTTTTCAGTACCGTTGTAACTTCTAAGGGTCACTGAACAAACTGCTGAGGATTACTTGTATTGTAAAACCAGGAGTATCTTTTCATAAAATATTTTAGCAAGAAAGAGATAACCAGACTTTTTTTTTCTCCTGCTATCATGGACTAACATACAGTCGTGTGAATAAATACACTCTCATGTTTTACGTATCAGGGCATGGTAAAAATCATCTGCTCCTTAGCAGTTCTTAAAAGTAGGCAAATACAACTTCAGATGAACAACACTCCATGTCATCATTTATTTTACAAAAAGAAAGCCAAAATGGAGAAGCCATATGTGAAAAACTAAATACACCCTTACTGCTTCCATAGGTATGAAGAGGCTAAGTCAGGGTTAGGCAACCTTGGCTCTTTTATGACTCGTGGACTTCAACTCCCAGAATTTATTTTTAAACTTCTATGCCGCCCTTCTCCCCAGAGGGACTCAGGGCGGCTCACAGCATGTTAAAAAACAACACAAAAAAAAACATTTCCCCTATAAAACCAATTAAAAAGCAAATATATTAATGGCTGTGTCATATTTAAAATCTTTAAAAAATTTTAAAAATTATTCCCTATTTAAAATTCACCCTAGGTCAGTCCCGC
>NW_015389985.1:0-1663 GCF_001527695.2 Protobothrops mucrosquamatus
CCACATTTATTTGGAGACTTCTTACAAATAATGTCTTCAGATAATGCACAATTAACCAGTGTAATCTATTACAAAACAAGATTAACATGGATGGCTTAAAAAAAGGATTAGATTAATTAATGGGCAAGACTATTAAAGACTATTGACTTGAAAAACTCTTGGTTTTTCTAGGTCAGGGGAACCATGCCTCCAAATGTACATTTCAAAGGAATAGCCAACAAAGGGTTATTTTTTCTATTTTCTGCTTGTGATCACCCCAGAGGTATATAGTTCATCTCTGAAAAACAAAATGCTGGATTAGGATGAGCCTTGGAATGACACAGCAGGACTACCCAACTATTATATTCAAGTTCTCCGATCTTGAGTAATGTAAAGAATTAAAACTGTATAAACAATAATGTAGGGTTTTAGCAGAAGTCAGATTCAAATGGCTCAGCTATGGACTAGATATTTATTTAAAATCAGATTTAATAATTAATTCAATTATTAGAGCAATAAATGTACCAGTGAAAAATCTAAAAGCCAAGCTGAAGACAGATCACTTTAGAGACAATCTAGCTGTGTTTTTACTAAGAGTCTATATTGACTTGACAATATAGAAAGAAATGTGTTTATCAGATATTGGACACCCACTAATACATATTATAGATGGAATTTAATGAGAAACTAGACAAAGCAAGTGTCATTGGCTTGGATGTGTCTTTCTTTTGATGGAACTATGAATTAGACTATTGGTCAAACTATCTTCAGAATATTATGTACTAATAGTGGATTTTTCTGATGGGATTCAAACTGAAACTTTCTTAAGCTTCTTTTACAAGTTTTTTAGGCTTTATAGAATGGTTATATATTTAACATAATGGTTATATATTTAACATACAGTATATTTTGTTGTGATATATTTTGGAAAGAAGGCAACAAGATCAGCAGTTCCGAATTGTGTACATCAATTGTCAAACAACCTTTGACAACTTTTATCTAAACTGAGCAGCATCCAGATATGTGGATCTACTCTTAGAATCCCATAGCAAGTATTGCCATTGTGAAGAATTTGCAGAGTTGAAATCTAAACAGTGCCCAGGTTGGGGATGACTGGCCTTGACTTGCAGTAAGTGAAGAAAGGAGACCTGTTTTCTTTTTTTTCTTTTCTTTTTTTAATTTTTTTATTTTTCATTATACACCATACACCAAAAACTACATAAACATAAATCTTTTCTTCTAACAGAACAGTGCTTTACATTTTAAATATTCTTTACATCTTATTTACATTTTATGTACATCAATAATTATGTCTTTTTCTTTCTCTGTTCTAGCCAATTATAACATTTATTCCAATTTTCATAAAATTCTGACGTCTCCTTGTCTTTTAATTCTAACGTAAGTTTGTTCATTTCTGCGCATTCCAAGATTTTATACATAATCATATCATTTGTGGGAATATTTTCACTCTTCCAACATTACGCGTATGCTATACGAGCTGCAGTCAATATGTGTATAATGATGTGTTGGAGTTGTTTTTCCATCTTTAAATTTATTATGCCCAAAAGAAATATTTCTGGTTTGAAATCCATTTGTATCTCAGTTATCTCCTGTATCCAATCTCTTATCCGTTCCCAATAATTTTTTACTTTGGGGCACAGCCACCACATGTGATAAAATGTTC
>NW_015389985.1:2144-49110 GCF_001527695.2 Protobothrops mucrosquamatus
AGATTTCCCATTTAGGGAGTCCAAGACCCCCTCTACTCTTACTATCTTGTAATGTTTTAATATTTATCCTAGGTTTTTTGCCCGCCCAAATAAATTTATTTATTATTTTATCCAATTCTTTAAAAAAAAATTTCTCTAATTTTATTGGGATTGTTTGAAATAAATACAATAATCTTGGTAGAATATTCATTTTAATCAACGCGATTCTGCCTAATAGTGATAATTGGAGGTTCCCCCAAGTCTCAAGATCTTGTTTCATTTTTAATATCAGTTTTGTATAATTGTCTTCTTTTATTGAGGAACATCTTGAGGTTATCCAAATTCCTAAATATTTAATCTTTTTTGCTACTTGTAATCCCAAATTCTCTTCCAATTTCCTTTTTTGTTTATCAGTTACATTTTTTGCTAACATTTTAGTCTTTTCTCTGTTAATTTTTAATCCTGCCACTATTCCAAATTTAAGGAGACCTGTTTTCAACACTTTACATTATTTCTTTTGCGAATTAAATTTTCTCCACATCTGCAATCATAAGTTACAGGCAGATTTGAAGCAGAGTATAATATAATATTTAAGCATGAAATAAATGTGATTAAAGTATAATAGCTACTCTGGATTCAATACACAAAGTGACCACCCTCTACCAACAACAAGAAATGGCACTCTTTTCCATTTGTTTGTTTATTTCAAGTTCTTTTATGGTGCTTCAGTCATACTATTGTAAATATAGCATAAAATACACAGAATATATTAGAACAATACAAAATTTATCCAATTTTACAACAATAATGCTAGCAACATATATTCAGAATAATAATATCATTATTTTACACTAATGTAGAGAAGTTGTTCCCTGATAGTAGATTGATTTTGAAGGTTTCTTCAAAAGCAAACACAAGGACCTTGCCATCTAAACTGGAGGCTATTATCACGGCTACAGTGGGCAAATTAACTGTCTTTCATATCTCCCAATAAGTTGAATTCCTGGACCAAATGACTTGGTGTGATGGAAAAATAATAAGATATGGAAAGCAGAAAAAGTTAAAATTATTATTTTGCTGTTTCTAGGAAATCTAAATTTAAAGCTATTAGTTTATGATTGTGTTCATTTTACTCTATTGATGATACATTCCATAAGTTGAAGAAACAGATTATTTATTTAGAATAGAGCTGGAAGGGACCTTGGAGGTCTTCTAGTCCAGCCCTCTGTTCAAGCAGGAGAACTTATACCATTTTAGATAAGTGACTGTCTAGTCTCTTCTTAAACACCTCCAGTGATGGAGCACCCATGATTTCTGAAGGCAAGTTGTTCTACTAGTTAATTACTCTCATTGTTAGGAAGTTTCTCCTTAATTCCAGATTACTTCTCTCTTTGATTAGTTTCCAATCATTATTATTTGTTCGTTTGTTTAATGTACATGATAGGAACAGTTATTGAATATATATTCCTTAGGGATAATATGAAAACATTAAAGGAATCTAATACTTAAAGCAATGACCATGTTACTGAGAAAGTCTTTCCACGTTAATTCATACTGCTGTGTCATTCTGTTCTGTGTTTTTAACAATATATACAATTTGATTTGAAGCATTGTCATGCAGAAAAATCTTTAATTTTTTTCTTCTTGTAATGTTTATTCTTTGAACAATTCCTATTTTCATAATGTGAAGCCTAGTGCTCTAGTCATATTTTATGGTTGTCTGTACCGAGTGCTCTAGTCATATTTTATGGTTGTCTGTACCGGTTGTTTTTGTTTTGAATTTGGAATTGGCATAAGGTTGGTTGCAAAATGAATTTGGTTTTGAGAAAGGCAGCAAGTACCCAGTTGTCTTTATCCATTGTCCACTACTGAAAAGTTGCTCCCATGGAATTGCAAATACATGCAGATGCATATTTGACTACCAAATTTTTATCCCATGACTTTAGCTCTAAAATAATCAGTCTATACCTTTGTAAATTTGTCAGTATCTCAGGACTGACCAGTTAGTTAGTGTACTATCTGGAGATTTCTAATGATAGTTGTGCTTATTTAATTGGCTTATTATTTTTTAATTTATTAGCTTATTGTATCTTTATGCTGCCAATTTTCATAGGAAATTTGTCTGCCAGTATTGCTAGAACACTGCCAGAAAGTTGTTACCACCTTGGTGGTTGGAAGGCTTAGTACAAGGGTGTCAAACTGCTGGCCCGCGAGCTGAATGTGTCATGCCGAAACTGCGCCCATCCCAGCTCCAGCAATGGGGGAAAAGTTGCGACACGTCACGTGACGTTGCGAGTGTGACACCCTTGGCATAGTAGCTCCAGTGACCCTGAAAATAATGTGACCTCCTGGTAGGGTCACTCTTTTTTCTAAGATTCATGGAGGAGAATGAAGTGAAGCAAAAGGTAAATGTAATCTTCAGCAATACAAGAACAGTTTGCAGGCATAAATGAGAGCAACCCATCTTCCTAGGAAATCTGATATCATACACAGAAGTTTATAATAAATCACTTATTTATAAATGAGAAGAAAGTTGCGTAGACACTAAAACATTGAGTGCTGGATAATGAAAACTCCTGCTCAGAAAGCTCTTCTCTAGTTCTCAGAAAGAATATCAGATCTTCATGAGTAAAAATGGAAGTGATGATACAACCAAACTGAAATGTAGTCCTTTTTGGAATTAGTACTTAAAGAAGAGTTCTTTGGTTTACAAAGAACAGTTGAAACATGGAACATATTATAAGCATGAACTAAGGAGGACATGTGTCATAAAAATGGAACTATGTATTTTAGAAATAAATGAATTTAGATGAACCAGAATAGATCACATATACAGTTCAGAGCTGAGATATTAAGACCATGAATTATGTTTATCAGTTATACAGATTAAAGTTAGAAGATTTAAGATACTATATGTGTCAGAAAGATCAATGTAAAGAGAAACCTGAGGAGCTTTTTGGTACAGGTAAGAAGCACTGTAAAAACTGAAGCAGAAAACAATACTTTGGGGGGGGGGAATCCAAGTTATATTCAGACCTTACAGTTATGAATGCAAAAGAAACAAAGTACAGATTCTCAGTTTGCAAAAAGAATAGGCAACAATCTTATAAGCAGAGGAAAATAATAAAAAAAAAATGTTTTAAAAAGAAAATGGGGGTAAGGGTTGAATTGTGGAAAAGATATAATGGAGACGGAAATCCATTTACAAATGGGATTATGGAACAACAGAAACATTTGCAAAGACAAGATCAATTCAAGAATCCAATCCATTATAAAACAAGGCAAACAAAGCAATAAACCATCATCAAATAAAAAGTACTAACTGCGTGAGAAATTTCACTCAGCTATTTAAAACCACATGAGGAGAGACTAACTGCTTTGTGTCAACAAATATGGAACAAGACTGTGTGGCAAAGAGATTGAAAAGATTGATGTATTTACCTTTACTGAAGAAGGGAGCTATAAGAGAATATGAACATTATATCCCTATTGTATAAATCCTCAGGCAAGGACGGTTTGCTTGACATCTTACAAAGAAGAATAGAGCAGTATATGGGGAGAGAAATGGCAAATAAATAGTTTCAGGAATATGGGCACGATTGGTTTAAAGTTTTAAAAAATCCTAGAAAAAGGCAAAAGTAATCCACCATGCTGCCTTTTTTCTGAAACCACAACTTGCAATGTTTTTTTTTATGGAGGCAAACCATCCATTTTGTCTCACAAGAACAACCTAAAAGTGTATGGAGGTTGGTAATGAAAGGTTGAACACAACTCAAAGGAATTGAACTTTTTGAATTATTAGAGCTGGCATACATGCCAATCAGTTATCCCTTGCAAAGTGTATGCAAATCTTTCATTTATTTTATGTTTGTGTGTCAATGACAATACATACAAATGTATCCTATCAAGTTTTTTTTAATTAATTTTTATTAAAGGAAATTTTTACAGAATCGGAACATTAAAAGGAAAAAGGAAAGTAAAAGAAAGGTGAAAAAAGAATGAAGAAGTGAAAGAGAAAGAAAAATGGAAAACAAAGAGAAAAGCAAAATATAAAGAAATGACTTTTGTTCTCCTTTAGACCAGTTATAAGTGCATTCAAATATTATCCCCCCTCCCTAAGGTTACATCATAACTCCCTTCTTTCCATAATTTACCCATAAATCATCAAACCCAATCCAAGTGTCAATAATAGATATAAAATTAATTCTAAAACTATGGAACTTAGATGTTGGAATGTAGAAATAGTATTCTGTTCAGGGATGCTAGCAAAGTTCTCCCACATTAGACTTGGATCTCTCTAAAGTCCATTTGAGTAGTCAATTTTAAGGACATAAAATTCCCCATTTAATTATATTTTGATCGAAGCCAGAAAAGAATTCTGGTCTGTAGCTTAGACATCTAACTGCATCTGCATCTATCCCATCTCTTCATAGTAACCAGTTGCCCTTTACTCCCCCTATTATATACACTGTGTGCACAATTATTAGGCAAGTAAGTATTTTGACCATATCATCATTTTCATGCATATTTTTCACTTCCAAGCTGTATAAACTTGAATGCTTAGTGGATATGAGCATATCAGGTGATGTGTATTTGTGCAATGAGGGAGGGTGTAGCCTAAGAGATCAACACCTATATCAAGGTGTGCATAATTATTAAGCAGCTTCTTTCCCTCAGGAAAAATGGGCCAAAAAAGGAGTTTAATTGACCTTGAAAAGTCAAACATTGTAAAAAGTCTTTCAAAGAGATGAAGCACTCTTGAAATTTTTAAGATATTGGAGCATGATCACAGAACCATCAAACGTTTTGTTGCAAATAATCAACAGGGTTGCAAGTAATGTGTTGAGGAAAAAAGATGCACATTAACTGCCAAAGATTTGAGAAGAATCAAACGTGAAGCTACTAGGAACCCATCATCCTCCAGTGCTGTCATATTTCAGAACTGCAACCTACCTGGAGTGCCCAGAAGTACAAGGTGTCCAATGCTCAGAGACATGGCCAAGGTAAGGAAGGCTGAAACGCAACCACCACTGAACAAAACACATAAGTTGAAACGGCAAGACTGGGCCAAGAAATATCTGAAGACAGATTTTTCAAAGGTTTTATGGATGAGATGAGAGTGACTGTTGACGGACCAGATGGATGATAACAGGCACAGAACTCCACTTTGACTCAGAGGGCAGCAAGATGGAGGTGGGGTACTGATATGGTCTGGTATTATTAAAGATGAGAGTTGGACCTTTTTGAGTTAAAGATGGACTCAACATCAACTCCCAAACCTTCTTCCAGCCTTTCTTACTAAGCATTCAAGTTTATACAGCTTGGAAGTGGAAAATATGCATGAAAATGATGATATAGTCAAAATACTCACTTGCCTAGTTTTGCACACAGTATGCTGTGATCAACATTTTGATTAGCAAATATATTTTGAGATTTGCTAGCAAAAGATGGTAACTTTATGAAACCTGGCCTAAATTTTTATTTTATCGCTTGTGGAAGAAGAACATTATACCAGTGACATGTCATTCTTAAATATATAAAATCTATTTCCATTTGCATTTTAACATCTCTCAAATGTGATTGCCTCTATTTAAATACACATTTGCAGTGGGTAAAGACAATGGCTCAGTTTATTAGGCTCTCATAGTCAAATGTAGAGGCTCTATACAGCAACAACAGCTGCTGTGTGACTCCACATAGAGTGTGTTAGAGGAGACAAAGAAGTGAATTTTAGCAATTAGTCATAATTTGCATGCCTTTCTCTAGATAACCAAGATGACAAGCTAAGCAGAGGATCCTCTTAACAATATGAAATCTTAATTGAAGTTCAAAGATGTATTCTCCTACAGCTTTTAATTTCTATGAAGATGTAAGCAAGATTCACAAATGTGCATAACTCTTCTTGATAGTTTGCATTCAATTATTTCTATTCTAAGCTAATAATTGTCATATTATTTAAATTGGTTCAAAAAAGATGCAGAATAGATAAATGTAGTAAGGACATGAATTCTGGCTAATTAAACTCTGCAGTATATGTATATGCATCGTAGAAAATTTGTGAAACCTTAATCCCATGTAGACTAGAGTGTTGGAAAACGATTTCTCTTTGATTTTATTTGCATGTATTTACAATGGTTGTGATATCCCAGGGACATATGATCACCATGTGCAACCTTCCCAGCTGGTTTCCAATAAGCAGTCAGTGTGGGAAGCCAGATTTGCTTCACAACTACATGATTCACTTAAGAACTGCAGTAATTCACTTAACAACCATGGCCAAAAAGGTTGTAAAATTGGGTGCAAATCATTTAACAACTGCCTTGCTTAGCAATGGAAATGCTGGTCCCAGTTGTGTGAAGGACTACTTGTAGATCTCTTCTCTTAGCTTACAAACATCATGAAGGAAAACATGATGGACACTATAAATTCATAAACAACATGAACAAAACGTGCAAAAATTTACATTTCCATTATCCTTTCCTTCCTTCACCTTTCATGCAATGCTAAAACTCATGGTCATTCAATAAAATTGATTGTGCTAGAAAGTTCAAGATAAAGGGAAGAATACATATATAAAATCAATTTCATCCAGATACAGCAATAACCTTTACTTTATTAAAATGAGAGCTGCTGACTCATTCATTAGAAAAATCAAAGTTGCTACATTTTTCTTAGTTATGATTGTTATTTATTCTGACTTCCAGACTGATCTCTTGATGCATTTTGGACAGTTCTCTTTCTATAGACTATCTCCAGCAGAGCTGAAAACCACATCACAATCACAACAGAATAAGAAAGATCTTTTCGCTTACGTTTGGATCAAGATGAAAGAGTTTTAGTTCTTTTTATTCTGGAGAATATGTCAGACAATTTATTCAAAGCCTGGGAATATTTCACAGCTAGAATATAGTGATAGTTTGCTTGGAGTGATAATAGTTTGTCACAATGGATAGTTGCTATAGAGTTAGCTCCAGGAGCATCTTCTCTGATATTCAATAAGAATGTTGGTCGATGTAAGTCTTATAAAAATTGGGCATTTAACTGGCTACTGATGATACCACCACTGAAAAATATTATCATAGTTCATGAGAAATGAAATGCAATTTGCTCTTGTGGAATTTGTGTTAATCCAATTGTACATGCAAGTATTTCTTTATAGTGTTACTATCAGCTGATGAATTCTTAACAGAATAACAGAGTTGGAAGGAACCATGGTAGTCTTCTAGTCCAAACTCCTGCTCAAGCAGCAGACTTTATACCATTTCAGACAAATGGTGGTCCAACCGCTTAAAAACCTCCAGTGATGGTCCACCCACGACTTCTGAAGGCAAGCCACTCCACTGATTAATTGTTCTAATTGTCAGGAAATTTCTTCTTAGTTCTAGGTTGGGTTTCTCCTTGATTAGTTTCCATCCATTGCTTCTTGTTCTGCTTTCAGGTGCTTTGGAAATAGGTTGATTTCCTCTTCTTTGTGGCAGCCCCTTAGATCAGCGGTGTCAAACTCGCCACATCACATGACGTGTCGCGATGTATCATGACTTTTTTTTCATTGCCAGCAATGGGGTGAGCATGGTTTCGTCATGACGTATCCAGCCCGTGGGCCAGTACTTTGACATCCCTGCCTTAGATACTGGAAAACTCTTAGTACTTTTTTTTATTAAAGTAACCATACCCAATTCCTGCAACTGCTCTTCATATGTTTTAGAATCCGGTTTCATAATCATCTTTGTTGCTCTTCTCTGCATTATTTCTAGAGTCTTAACACCTGTTTTATATCATGGCAAAAAAAAAGTGGATACAATATTCCAAGGGTGGTCTTACCAAGGCCTTATAAATGATCTTCAGGTGATCTTCATTCTATCCTTCTGATAATGCAGCCTAGGAATATGTTAGCTTTTTTGGCAGCATATTGCTGGCTCATATTTTAAGTGATTGTTCACTAGGACTCCATGATCCCTGTCACAGTTACTACTATTTAGTACCACCTATTCTATACCTCTCCATTTGATCTTAGAAATACTTCATTACTGTCTCAACATTGAAACCAACTCAGGCTGCCTTAGGTGTCAGATCCTGACAATGGACAATGGTACCAGAAATGTGTTTGCTAAAAATGTGGGCTCCACATGGCTACCCTGTGCTCCCCAAGTTATTGTACTTTGTTTAAGATACTATCTGGTCATCTACTGTATATTGAATAAGTTTGTTCAACTTTGGTAATGACAAGAGATGCTATCTTGCTCTTTGATTCAGTAGAAAGACCAGTTTTGAATTTGGTTAACCACCTTTCTTTTATATCCTTTAGAAATCAAATTAGCACATGTGGCAATAGAAGTGAAATAATGATTATACTAAGGGCTTTGAAACTAATACACCAGCCTGAGAAAAGCAGTATTTCTCTTCCAGTTTTATAAAATACATAATTAAAATCTATTTCTGGTAAAAAAAAATCAGAATCTAGAGGTGTTTAGTGACTATTCAACAGAGATGCAATTGTGTAGGTAACAAACCTTGGTAAAGATCCCTCTAGGATTTTTTTCCTTCCCCATTGGGCTGTTCTTTAAGTTCATTGCTGTCCATAATCTTTCTTTAAAATCCCAGTGTGTTTAGAGGCTCATCTGGTTTCATAAGAGAAGCTTCACAGGAACAGCTTTTCCCCCCCTTTGTAATCATTCTCAAGGGATTTTGTGGCATTTCGCATGCTGAAGAGAAATTGAGTAAGACTTTATGAAAATTAGTGTATGAAATGCCTATGTGTTCCACCAAATAAAAACATCATGTCCGTGGGACGGACTGTCTTTTAAACTGGTATTTAGATGTATATCTGGAATGAAGTACCCATGAAATTATGAGAGAGCTTCAAAGAGAACACATACTTTTTTTTTTGTAAAGATTGGAAGGAAAATAAAGAATACTATCCTGAGGAAGAAGTAAGGAATGGGAAAATGGCAATTGGAGAAGGAAGAGAAGAAATGTATGGCTTTGAAAAAAATAGCATTTGATAGCAGAGGGAACACTGCTTTATTGCTGTGAAAGTCAGCCTCTGCATTCATTTGAATATCTTACCTACAAATAGTAACTTAGAATCTCAAGGTTGGTTTATGAAATATATAAAGTATTAGATGCAGTGGCGTTTGAATTGCTTTCAACATCCCTGAGGGTGTTTATTCATGCTTGCTGTGTAAAAAGAAGTTGGAAACATTCAAAAGTGCTAATCTACTATTTCCCTTTTTAAAGAATGCCATGTCATTGTTCTGGTGCCATTTTAATTCCTAGTTTATGTGTTACCTTCATGTTGTGGCTGTGGTTGATCTTTGTCATTTGCTAGATTTTAATGTATTACCATTTTCGGTGCAATACAGTGAGATAATACAACAATTAATGAACTGAAAACCAAACTGGTGAAGTCATCTCACCATTCTGCAATCATTTAAAAGCATTCTTATACTTGTTTACCTCTATTTTTCTAAAAAGAAGTGCAGAGATGATAATAACAAAAGAGTCGACACAGTAGGTGAAATCCGAATTGTCTTGATATGAGTGTCACATAATTCATTGTTACAGTTGCTTTTCTATTAAGGCACTAATCTGTTTTAATGTACAAGACAGTCATTGAGTGCTTGCCAAATCTTCATTACTGTATGCATGTTTTAAATTTTATATTGTTTTAACTGATTTGTAAATTAATCAAATATTGAATTATTTAGAAGAAATAAACAACAAACCATCAGATCCTATGACATATTATTATTATCCTATTTTTGATACAATAAAATGAATAGACCGAGGGCTTTTTTCATTTATCATTCTTGGGCAACTTACAAAAAATAATGTATTTGCAACCTGTGTCTGTTAAATAAAGCTGAGATTTAAGAGGAGAAAGATTTCACATGCAATAAATAGCTCACCTTCTGTTTTTCCTTTTGGAAATACAGGTTGTCCTTGACTTATGATCACAATTATGCCCAAAATTTCTGTTGCTAAGTGAGACAATTGTTAAGCGAGTTGTTATTTTACGACAGTTCTTGCCCAACAGTTCTTGTTAAGTGAATGACTGCAGTTGTTAAGTTAGTAACACGGTTGTTAAGTGAATCTGGCTCCCCCATTGACTTCACTTGTCAGAAGGTTGCAAAAGGGGATCCCTGCAACTGTCATAAATATGAGTCAGTTGCCAAGCATCTGAATTTTGATCACGTGACCATGGGGATGCTGCAATGGTCTTAAGTGTGAAAAATGGTTGTAAGTCACTTTTTCCAGTGCCGTTGTAACTTCAAATGGTCACTAAATGAAATGTTGTAAGTTGAGGACTATCTGTACTATAGTTCATCCTTTTTCAAACTGATGCTTTCCAGATACAGTACTGTATAACTCCCAGTAACCCCATAAGGGGGGTAGGGCCAATTGGGGAATGCCACATTCTTCACTTTTCTCAAACGTTTTGTCCCTTGGCTTAAAAGAGAAAAAGCTACCTTAGATGTAATTTAGTATTATAGTATTCTTTTTTGTCTAAAAAAAACTATAACAAAAGAGCTGTAGTACACACACACACACAATCAACATGGAAGAAGGTGTTTTGAAACTTTTTTTTTAACCTATGAGATTTCATTGTAACAGCTGCTTAATTCTACTGGATTTGGGTTTAGTATATTTATTATATTGGAGGCCATTGAAAGATTTAGCATTATTCCTGCACAATCCTATCAAATATCATCAGCTCATCTGAAACAAAAAAACAAAAATCAATACATAATTAATAAATCTAATTGGCTAATTTAAAAAACTGCAATTCTCTAGACATGAGCTCTACTGCTGCTGACTGGACGGTGATAATAATACAGAAATGGTTTCCCATTTGCAGGATATTATTTTTCTATTTATCAGTCCAGCATATCATCTTGGCATTTTCTGGTGGTGTCCTATCAAAGTACTAATAATACTAATCAGATTTGAGTCTGTTTAGCTTTCTGGATTCAGCCAGGGTCAACTAAAGACCATCACCATCTAATTGTGGACTTGAGTTGTTACGTGGAAAGTCAAATTACAAATAATTCAGAAGCATTATGAAGGCACCTAGTTATAATCTGAAATAAGCAACAAAAATGATCAGGGGACTGGAGGCTAAAACATATAAAGAATTGGGTATGTCTAGTTTAATGAAGAGAAGGACAAGGGGTGACATGATAGCAGTGTTTTCATATTTCAGAGGTTGCCACAAAGAAGAGGGAGTCAAGCTATTCTCCAAAGCACCTGAAGGCAGGAAAAGAAGCAATGGATGGAAATTAACCAAAGAGAGAAGCAACCTAGAACTAAGGAGAAATTTCCTGACAGTTAGAACAATTAATCAGTGGAACAACCTGCCTCCAGAAGTGGTGAATGCTCCAACACTGGAAGTTTTTAAGAAGAGACTGGACAACCATTTGTCTGAAATGGTATAGGGTTTCCTGCTTGAGCAGGGGGATGGATAGATGACCTCCAAGGTCCCTTCCAACTCTGATATTGTATTGTATTGTATAAGAATCCTAACAGTAAGACTGTAAAAAGAGTACACAGTATGGCTGATCAAAAGTTAAGCTTCAATTTCCAAATAAAGCATGTGTATGTCATATATTTGTTATTTGGTAGCAAATTTCCCCAGAGAAATGCCAGGCAGATCCTTGGAGAATTCTCCAATATGTATGTTTGGACAAAACAATCTTCTCTTTACTGATTTCAGATCAGAGACTGCAGAACATTAAAGCTAACAATATGACAGTACTTCCATGGGAAAGCTATTCATTTATCATACAAGTTTTAAATATTTGGCAGCTCCACTCATATGGGTAAATTTCTTGAAGCAATATTTTAAAAAAACAATACAATTAATTTTTTTCTGTACAAACAAGCTCTTAAAAAAGAATAATATCATGCTTAGATGATGTTTATTTATTTATTTACTTCTTTTAGGGGATTTTATCCTGCCCTTTAGGATAAAATGCAGATGCTGTGTGGATTTGGCAATGATGGGACTTGCAAAATGAAGCATTTCTTCATTTCTTCTGCCCTCTTTTTGGCAGTTTGATGTCGTTTATGAGCTTTTGCCTGTGTAAAATATGTTCTATAATAGATGGTCTGAATTGTTATAGTTGGCAAACATACCATACATTAATTCATGCATATAAAGAGCTAATGATCTCTGGAGGATATGAAAAGTGGAACAATGTTTTCATTTCCTGATAGAAAATACTAAACAGATGATAAAAAAGCTAAATAGTCAGGATGTGGAAATGCTTCAAGAGTTCTAGTTCTCTTTGATTTCTTTGTTATTATTGATGCCTGATTCAGTAATTGTAATTTGAAAAGCAGTTTCAAAAGCAGAAGTGTAACATCAGAAAGAAATATAATGGAAAAGTAAAACTGCCTAAAGTCTTTCTTGTCACTGGGGAAATAGACTTTCCAAATGTAAACATGAGAGGTGCACAAGAACAAGATATGGGTGTGTCTCCTTCCACCTTTCTGGATTATGTATGAAAAAAGGGCATCTCAAGCATTGCAGCAAAATGAATATGCAATCTTCAGGGACTGAAAATAAAGAGTACTTCATGCTACTAAGCTATTGGAAGTTCCTGCCCCATTTTTTTCTGATAAAACAATTGTCATTTGCAAGAACTGAATATTTATGAGACACAGCTTTTAGGCATATTTGCAGATTTGTAACATGCTCTCCAAATAAATATTTTATAAGCATTTACCAGGTTATGTATTATAATTTTATTTTCTCTGCATCATTTTAGGTGAGCAAAGTGCAGTATAGCCAAACACCAAGTTCCAAAGCTATGACTTTCTTTAAACAAACAAGAATAAAATAAATCTGAAAGCTAACATAGCGAACTTATTTTAAAAGTAATTATTTGGGCAGATTTGGGACCAATCATTTATTTTGAAATCCATTTAAAGTGGCTACTATCATGGCTCCTTTTGAATTGATGTAACCCAGCCAAGACTTTATGCTTAGATGTTGTACATTTGTTTCCTAATATAGCAGCTTCAACACAGCCACTAGAGAGAATGTAACAACTGCACAACTCCAACTACCCATCAATCATCTGTTCAGACTGAAGTTTAAAAAATAAAAATAACAGCTTCAACTCCCTACATATATAGTCGATGAGACAGAAAAAGTATTGAATGTTGTAAGTTGTAAGTACTGTGCTGTAAAATGTTCTACAAAGTTGACTAACTGCACTCAGATACATGTGTGTGTAGGCAATTGGTGATAATATTAAGATAGAACTAACAATCTATACCAAACTGAAAACACAGTCGAGATAAGTCAAAACATGAGATTTGAATGCAATTTAAAAAATTGATTTTTATGAGGAATGTGAATAAAGATTGACTTTACAAAATACCTACCCTCCTGTCAAAAAACAATTGGCAATGTCCTTGGCTATACAATATTAGTAGACTCACAGTTCATGGGATTATGAAGAAAGAAGAGCAGCAGCTTTGTCTGTAGGCAGCTGGCTGGTGTCTTGCATCAGTCTGGAACTTAAAGATAGCATGGTGGACCATATCTAACACAACAACTTTCATGTTTCCATTTATAAATTTTTTTTAGTTTTTCTGTAACAACTATGCTAAATAATCAGGCAGCTAAATGAAACCGATTACAAATTTATTCTTATTTATTCTTTGAGACATATCGAGCTCTTCTTGTTGAATAGATGCAAACCAGAGAAATTTATCACTTTGAAAATAACATAGGAAGAAGTCATACTTGCATATCTCAAATCCAAACTGAAACTATAATTGTCTTAATCATGAAAGTTATTCGTCAAAATAATTCCCTGTCAATACTAGACTCAACATTTCATTACATAGATGCTGTATAAGAGGTTTTAAACTAGGACAAGCCAAATCCAACATTAAGATACACTTGCTATAGAGATATATGTATGTATGTGTGTGTGTGATATATGTTTGTGACTGTCTATCCGAAGAGAGGAAGGGAAGGAGGGAAAAATCGTTTTGGGTTAATTATCATAACCACTTCTGTAGCATCTTTTTATTCATGCAAAATGAATATTTGCTTCTATAAAGCAATAAAAGGCTTTCCAAACCATTAGGACTTGGAGCCAAGGAATGAGATTGTTTATAATTAGTCTACATTACTAATGCATTAAATTGTCTTTTTTGTAATATTATGGAATATTAGGCACAAGAGGGAGATAGGATGAGTGACTCCTGGCTATGGAATTGAGATAATATTTGCTTGGATTTCCTTGAAAATTAATATCAGTAGTCATAATTTTCGGAGCTATTTCTCTGCTGCAGATAAAATAACATAATCTTGTGGCATAGAATCCATGCTCATTAACTCTGTTCACTTGTTATATAAAATGTTGTCCTTATGACACTAGCCATGAACTGGATGTTGTACTATCTCTTACAGGTTGCCATGGCTCTTAGAATTTTTTAGCATCCTTAACATTTATCAGTGTTAAAACTAGTTAAAGTGAGGTGTCATGATCACTTGTAATGTGAACATGTAATCCACAACTATTTATCGAGAAGAATTCATATCAAACTTATTAAGATTTATTTTAGTAGACATAAGAGTCAAAACCTGTGTCAGATTAGATATATTTCCTTGCAATCACATTAATTTCTTAGATGCCTACACATGATGCCCTTATAGATAATTACTTTAAATACTTCTCTGAAGAAGTATTCTTGTTTCTCTGAAGAAATGATGAAGTATTCTCATTTCTCGGGACAAATAGAATCATGAATGACAGCAGCACAGTACTTTGTTTGGAAGTATCATCATCTATCCATAAAAATAACAAAGTTCAACTGAGCAAACAAGGTCCAAGGGACTAGCAGAAAAGATGGGGAGAAGCTTCAGCATGGTGTTTTCTGATATTTGAGAGTTTTGCATCTGGCTATGCTTTGCATAACAGCTACTTTATGAATAGGTAAAGCAGCCCACGGCCTGCCATTTTTGAGAATACTTTCACTGTGATCTCAAAATTCCAAAGATACTTACTACAGGTAGTCCTCGACTTACGACCACAATTGAGCCCAAAATTTATGTTGCTAAGTGAGACACTTGTTCAGTGAGCTTTGCCCCATTGTATGACCTTTCTTGCCACAATTATTAAGTGAATCACTGCAATTATTAAGTTAGTAGCACGGTGGTTTGCTTATCAGAAGGTCACAAAAGGTGATCCACATGACCCGGGACATTACAATTGTCATAAATATGGGTCAGTTGCCAAGCATCAGAATTTTGATCACGTGACTATGGGGATGCTGCAATGGTCCTAAGTGTGAAAAATTGTTGTAAGTCACTTTTTTCAGTGATGTTGTAACTTTGAACGGTCACTAAATGTTGTAAGTCGAGGTCTACCTATAGTCCCCAAATTTTGCTTATTTTGGGATTTACAAACAAATGAAAAGTGAGGTTTTTTTTTTCAGGTAAGACTCAGATTAAAATGTACGTGTTAAGTGCTTGTGACCTCATTGTTTTGGTTTTGTGTTGAGAAACACCTAAGCTATTTTTAATATGCAGGTGTAAATTTCCCCACTGTTACACCTATTATTAATCTTGTACAGCATAAATACGTCTAGGCAATATTAATTTTGATATGCACCAGCAAAAATGTATCTTACTGTTATTTTATCTCAGAATGAGGCAAAAGCCTATATCTCTTATCAACTGATATATCCTTTCAATTTTATGGTGATTTCTTCCCCCTTCCCCAGCTGATTCAATTTATTGAATCACATCTTTAATTAGGTGTGTTAATGTTGAATATTAAATGCATTTCCTCCCCTCCCGTCCCCTTCCCTTCCTTTGAATAGGTGTTGACTCATGGTGACTGCCTGGATAAGTGCACCAAACTGGCTCACTAACTTTTGTTAAAAGCCAGAAATATATATTACTGGCAGGTAAGGAATCGAATCAAGCAGATATTTTCCAGCATCAGAATATTATTGTTAAATGCCATGTTTAACAAATTCTAAAATATAAGCATAGTTATATTATTGAAAGTCCAAATGTATTTGAAAAATAAGATGATAGGTCAGCTATCTGCAGAATGCACAATAATGTATATGAAAAGTACTCTATAATACTTTTTGCTAAACAATAATTGCTGAAATCACAGAACATTACTCACTACTTTTCAAGGTAATATAGAAGAAAAGACATAAGTATTTTTCCAATCTTAAAAACTTTATGCTCTAGTAAACTCCTGTTATCTTCATCTTAGTCATAACAAATACCTTTACCACCAGCATTCATTTTTCTGTCCGTTGCTATCAAGGCAGGTGACACTGATAGGCATCATTTAAACAATTGGCCTCCAAAGTCTACTGAATCTCTTATTACTTTCTGGTTATCTAAGTATTTAGACAGTTTCAAGAATAAGGATAATATATTAATATTCTTTATAATGTGCAATGAACCTAGTTTGGGCTACATAAGTAATAATAGTAGTAGTGACAATAATAGTAAATGGATCTAGTTGCCTGTTATGGTAAAGTAATAGACATCTGCCTCTTAGCTCTATTTCCTTATCAGATGCTTTCCTGTATTTACTATCTGAGAAGCCTAATTTCTGTCTGTTCTATGAACCTATTGTGCCTGAAATGCTGTTGCATTGTCTGTAGGATAGTAAATGCTCTAAACAAATGTGCACCTTATCTTGCTTTAGTTATAATGAAACCCACTTCGGCTGATGCCCAACAAAATCTGACTCTGAAACTTCACTGTGGGACTGAACTAAAAATGTCAAAGCTTTAATAATGAATGCCATCCAAGCTTGTGTACTTGCTTAATTATTGTGCCATTCAACCACGATCTAATAAGGTGAGAAGTCTCCAGCTGTGCCTTTGGAGACCCTGAGGAATTTTATGAAATGTCAACGATTGCTATGACAAGAATATCATTGGGGGTAAAACAAGTTTATATGTGTGGATGTGGTTTCACTTTTCAGCTCACTGTTGAAGTGTGTTTCTCACTATCATAGGGGCGACAGATTGTTTCATGAAGTCCACATTTAATAAGTCTGCCATCAACAACCTGGTGGCTTAGCAGCAAATCAAGGCAAAGCATTTGAAACACTTTTGCAGTTCTCTTGTGCTTGAGCTCTCTGGGGAAAAAAGGCTATGCAGCTGGTTAATGACTGTGTAATCCCTTAGCTGGCAACATCAGAACAGAAGCACAAAATAAACACAACAATATTGTTGCCTTTCTTTCAGGAATGCATGACTGGGGGTAGGGGGGAACTGAAGGTCACTTTTGACCTGTGAGTGATTTGCCAGGCCCCAATATAAGAAAAGGGTTTTTCCCCCCCAATAAAAATCAAAATCACTTATTCTTCAAGCCAAGATAAAGAAGTACAGACAAAAATAACATTTGTTGTCCTTAAAACAATATGATTACCGTATTTTCCGGCTTATAAGACGACTGGGCGTATAAGACGACCCCCAACTTTTCCAGTTAAAATATAGAATTTGAGCAAGAGAGGGGGGGGGGAGAGAAAACTTGATGAGTAATATGCCAAACCACATGTGTAAAGGAATAAAATAGAATACCCATATTTTCCGGCGTATAAGACGACTGGGCGTATAAGACGACCCCCGACTTTTGAGAAGATTTTCAGGGTTTAGAAAGTCATCTTATATGCCGGAAAATACGGTATCTCCCTTTTATTTATTTGTCAGGCTTTTAGTCAGACCATGGCCCTAAATTTTCTTCTTGCTGAAAGTTGGAGAAGGGATTGAAAGAATGAAACATAAAGCCACAAGACGTTTTTGTTCTTATTAAATTCTACATGTGATTGTTTCTGTGTCAACCTTTCCTCTCTCTCTCTTTCTTGGTAAGCTGTTCGCTTATTTGCATTGTTTATTCAGTATTGCATGGCTTGATCCTTTATTATGCATTTGTTCATTGGCTCTGTAGTTGTTTGTACTCATTCCTTTTTTGTTTGTTCTTTTAATTGTTGTATTAATTGGGTAAGTAATGGTTATGAGAAATATGGGGTGTATTGTGAGGAATAATCATTTGTTGAAATGAATGATGGTTAAGCCTCTGTTGCATGGTTTCTTTGGTTTATATGTTTGTCTTCAGGTCACTCATGATTTGTAATTCTATTTCTTTCTAATTTTTTGCATTTTTCTTTTTAATTATAAGACATTGGAGATGACCAGACTCTAAACTTAATAAGTTATTTGTATAATTGCATACACACATATATACTAAGCCACCACTCACTGCTGCTCAGACTCTGCTGCTTGGCTCTTCCTGGAATCAGAGCTGGAATAACAGATGCTTCTTCCATGGTTTGCTTAGCACAACCGGATGTGTTACAAAGCAACATGCTTCAGTTATTGGGACTCACATTCCATGTAAATGATAGGCAAAAGTGGGTGAGGCTACCAACTTTTGACTTCCTTTCCTTTCCTTTCCTTTCCTTTCCTTTCCTTTCCTTTCCTTTCCTTTCCTTTCCTTTCCTCCTTTCCGATTTTTCTTTCCTATTTTCCTTTTCTTTCCTATTTTCTTTTCCTTTCCTTATCTGTCTACCTACCATCAAGCAGGGTGTTGGATGAGAAGACCTCCAATGTCCCTTCCAACCCTTCTATGTTCTATGAAAAGTATGTTTAAGGGAGTTCCTCTCCTCTCCTCTCCTCTCCTCTCCTCTCCTCTCCTCTCCTCTCCTCTCCTCTCCTCTCTCTCTCTCATGTAGCAGGGTACAGGTGGACTGATTATTTCTTGCCAAATGTTTAAATTTTGGCTTTTTTGGTAAAATGCTTTCAAACTTAGGCCATAGGAAGACAAGTTGGTATTCTGATTTAGCAAGAACCCAACAAGTCAACAGGTCAAGTTTATCCTCTTTACTATTAGCAATTTGGCTTGTATTGCTCATATGAAAAAGAAGACAAAACATATACTTTCCCCATATTAAGTAAATACATGAATATAAGAGAGGGCTGGAAATTATTTTCTTGCTAGTTTAAGGATCCGAAGGTTAAAAAAAATGTTTGGTACTTTAGTTGGCATGTATTGCCTAGCTCTTAAAAACATATTTAGCTAGATATTAAATTCTTAATATCCAATTTTTATCATATTTATCAAGTAACCATGAGGTTTATATTGATGGTAATATTTCAAATCAGCCAAATCTGCTCTGTGAACGTCTTTCTTCACCATGCTAATGGAAATACCAACGTTCAAATGTATATGAAAAGCTCTGGGAATTAATTATTGCAATTATCAACATAGTGGAATTGGAATGCAAATCTATTAAAAAGCGAGCTGTTAATTTGTATTAAACTGCTGATTGCTAGATCCTG
Source organism: Protobothrops mucrosquamatus (assembly GCF_001527695.2). Taxonomy (NCBI): domain Eukaryota; kingdom Metazoa; phylum Chordata; class Lepidosauria; order Squamata; family Viperidae; genus Protobothrops; species Protobothrops mucrosquamatus. Next base: position 21,465 of record NW_015389985.1, read on the forward strand.
AATCATAAAACACAAAGTAAGAGCATGACCTCATTGGAAAAAGCCAGATTTCAATAGCTGGCACAAAATTTACAGATCTATTGTGTGAAGGACATACTAATTAAATGACTTTAAGTGGAGAATAATGACTTTGTGGGAAATCATTTGTCAAAGATGAGCTACTAATATTAAGGAAATATTATGTTTTATAATATTGTCTCGATATAAAAGTGACAATTTACACAGGCTATGAAAAGAGTAGAAAAAGATCAGTTCTCTTGCTATAATCCTATAATAGGTTTCTTGAAACCAGGATCTCATAGGTTCTTCAACCTCCTCCTTTTCTCCAGAGAATGTCATCACCTCTCAAAATAAGGAATGGCTTTGGGTCATGGACATTACTATAGAAACACTAGATAGAGCTGCCTTCCTCTTATGTTTTTTTTTCCCAGGGGAAGAAAGGAGGAGGTTGAATCTCGTATATTTATTTAATTTTGGGATTGCTTCTTGTTATGTCATAGCCTGGTAAATTTAACAGTCAGGGAGAGGGAGAAAGAGACAGACAGACAAAGAGAAAAGTTGCTACTATTGGCCAATAAAGTTCATTAAGTATATTCTCCATATTGCTACGGATTAACAGGTTGTGAATAATCTGCTATTCAGTAGTAATCTGCTTTTAGGGCTACAATGCCTACTGTATGCTGCAAAACTCTGGAGTACTATTAAACCAATTTTTGTATCTCTTTGCTGGGATCTACTGACCTACTATTCCATATTTTTTTTATTTTGCACTCCAGATCTGATAGCCATACATAAATTCCTCATTGAGCAGCATATGTCAGGCTGTATACTGGGATTTGTGAAAATAGCTTTCACAGTAAGAGGGGTGGAAGTTCAGTTTATTCAGACGCTCAAGAAATTATAGCAGCCATCCACAACTTCTAAAGACATTTCTCAAATCATTTTCCCGTTGACACAAAATATAAAACTAAGATGGCATTTCAATTTTAAATGAACACCGGGGAGAGGAATGCTGCTAACTGTGGTTTCCTGAAGTGATTATCATAGGGACAGGTTCTTCTCAGGGGTCTGCTTGGGAGAAATTCCATTAGCTGCCTTTCCTCTCATGGTTTTTTAAAGCCTTCTGAACTGTAGATGCCTTTAATCTGACCAAGCTTCAATGAAGGAAAAGCTGAGGCCAGAAGCCACCTATTTGTACGTTCGATCAAATCTTACTCTATAATAAAACTTTCATCTCAAAGGTGTCACATTTGATTATCAGCTTTGTTCAAGTTATTTGCCAAGTCATATGGGAGTTCCAGTAGTCTTTGAAAATAATTCTGATACATACAAGTACTTCTATATTCATTTCAGTAAAGGGACCTCATTTTTTTCGACATTTGGTTTTTCTATTGTAATCTAGGAACAAGGTGAGCAGCCTGGTGGCCTAGAGGTGAAGATGCTCACCTCCCACTTTGAAAGTTGAGAGTTCAATCCTAGGCAGGGGCAGATGTTTCTCTATCAGGGCGCAAAGAGAAAATATCTGCTATGAACTCTGCGTAGGTGTCAGGGAGGCATCCAGTCAGTAAACACTTGGGCTCCATTCAATCACTACCCCGAATAAAGAGATTAAAGGTTCATAAAAAGAAAAAAAAATCTAGGAACTCTAGGTACAGTATGCTGGATTAAAAAAACTATATTTCCTTACAGCCATGAAGCACATCTTCTGACCCTAGGATAGTCATCAGAAGGGAGGAAAATAAGAAAAAATAATGTATATGTATATTAAATAAAATGATAGTTCCATTTCTATCTTGACTCTACAAATAAATTTTTATAACATTATTTCATGATATTTGGGATCGTTGTGGAAGTACAATCCAATCCAGGGACTTTGTTTTTATTTTATTTTGTTGTGACACATACACAGTCCTGATTCTTATCTTCCCATTAACTTACAGACAGATAAATTACATACCTGTTTGCTGCGCTTGTTTACAGCTTCCTCAAATTGCCATTTCTTTAGTTTCTTCATCCATCACTTTGGTGCTAAAAATCATGCAATTTTTCCCCTTTTCTTATTTGCTTGACTGCTTTAAATGGGCCACACAATTTTTCTTTTAGAAAATAAATGCATCTTTCTAAAGTTAGAGGACCATCAAAGTTAGTTAAAGCATCACTAGAAAGTAGAAAGTAGAAACTAGACTTGAAACTGGGAGTCTGTAAAGTCCTGGTCCCACTTTAGGCATAAAGCCAGTTGGGTGACTTTTGGCCAGTCACTTTCTCTCGGCCCCAGGAAGAAGACAATGGCAAAGCATTTCTGGGAAACTTTACCAAGAAAACTGCAGAGAAAAATCCAGGTAATCTCTAAGAATTGGGCACGATTGAACAGAGGGGGGGGAAGTAAACAGTTCAGGTGTCCCCTTATATTTTCAACAAATGACTTCCTTCCTTCAGGAATGTATCAGATTAAGCAGACTCAGGTCATAAAAATATTTCTTGGCCCAAGGGAGGACCTGTAGTCATAAGGGAGCCTGGTACTGAGCTACTTTCCAGGCTATGGCAATTGAGGGCAAAAGAGAGAAAGGAAAAAAGAGGGTCACGAGGTCAGCTCTTCTCTTGCACAGTTGCAACAGTGATTTGAAGTCCATGACTAGCTGAAGAGAAGGAACAACAACATACTCCATCATGCTAGACCTGACTCTTCTATGGTATGTAGGAAGTGGCATGGTTCCCTTGGGCATGGCATCTGGTTGTTAAGTGAGACTGTCACTGTGAGTTTGTCCTAGGGATTGGATTTGTTGGATTTGTCTTTGCCACCATGATTTATTTTACTGTGTTTGTTTGTTTATTTGGTTTGGTTGGTTTTAGCTTAAAATCACCACCTCCACAGGCCTAGAGCAATAGTGCACTGCAGTGCTATCTTTTTGTGTGCTATTTCTGCTTCTAACATCTTATTTTGTACTAATGCTGTATCATAAGGAACTGTTGCCTGAAGGGGAAAAAAACTATTGCAATTTACAAAGCTTTCTGAAAAGAAAACAAACACTATAATCAAAGAACAAGGAAAGCAACCAAATTTTAGAATAAACAGACCAACACATTTTTTTAAATTTGTAAATAGTGCTCAGAGGTTACGAACAGCAATAAATACAGCTACATTAAACCACAAGATAGTATAAAAGCCAAGCAGGTATAGCAATTAAAGTAGTAAAAATAACCATCATTTAATAGGTCTTTTATTGGTTGTTGTGAGAACAGGATGCCAGGACTTCAGTCTAGTATGACAGGATGCTTTATGGTTTTTCTACTCTATTGAAAACTATAATCCAGATAGCAATGTTTTTTTTTAATTGCAGAATATCAGTCAGGATATGATCAAAATAGAAAAAAAGTTTTCATTTCTGATTGTGAATTAATCTGAAATGAATTCCACATCTAAGCAGGAAAAGTGACAAAATTATTTCATGTGAGGCTCAGATGAAAACCTCGGGAGATCTCAAAAGCCCATCTCAAATGGCAGGATAATCTTTTAATTTTCTTCCCCAAATCCTTGATCCTCACAGCATTTTCACAGCTCTTTCTTTACTGTTTAACATTTTCTGGATAGATGGTAGACCGGGTCTAGATCGAGGTTTTTTCCTTTATTCTACACTTTAACCAGATGACATCTGGTTGTAACTCTGACTGACAAATGCTCAGCAGCGTACTATTTCCAAGTTGTTTACGGTTTTTATGGAATAAGTTAATAGTTGCCCTCGCCTATTCTCTTCTCATACAAGTTTTAATATTGTGGTTGTCTTGTATTGTTTCATTTCATTGTAAAGTGGTTAATGTTGTTAAAATTACTGGTAGCATTCTTAGGCTCCACACTTAACATGAGGAAAGAAAAGGATATATAATCAGATCGATCTTTAATGTTGGCTGTAGTTTTATCACAATTGTTTCCTATGACAGGTATTATTTACACATTAACCCCCACAAGCTGGTTTAAGAACCAGGACTACTCTATAACACAATAGCAGTGTCCTTTCCTCCATGTTATTTTCCTGCTGAAAAGTTCTTCTGAAACTTCTCTTAACCTGAGGAGAGCGAGAGAAGTAAGAATTAAACTTCTCCATAAACTTCTTGTTTTTAGGCCAATCAGTGTTAGTTCCTTTGTATTTGTTTCTAAGGAGATGGTGAGGAGTTGATGGGAAAAACGAATACTATTTCGAACAGCAAAAGATTCCTCGATCGTCTTACTTGCTTGTCTGTTTGTTTGGCTGGCTGGCTGCATCCTATTTATTCATTGCATCCTTGCAATATCTGTGACAACTGCTATTAGTGGCAAGTAATTTAACTTCCACTTAATACTTTAATTCCTGTGAAACACTTTTAACTTTTTATTTCAAAATATGAGATATTTAGGTCATCAGAGTTGACAAACAGTGAAGGAAATGATCTCAGTCTCTTAATCTCAAACATTCTGTGCTAATTTCCCAAATCTGCAGACATAAAGTTTAAAATGCACCTTAATTTGGAATGCTTATAAATATATGAGTCTATTCAAGTTGTAGATTCATTTTGGAGAGCTAAATATGGCAAGCTGAGTTTTTATTAGCAAATTGTTTTTGCCTGCTGAGATTTTAAAAAATTCAAACAGATTAAACTACTTACAGAATAATCTCTTCCATGAGTTAAAGCCATTGTGTAGGACAAGAGTTTTCCTAAATTGATCTATAACACAATATATAGCACCCCACTGCTGTTATTCCATCATAATTATACAACATGACTATGTGATGAACCAAAATAATAAATTTAAAATCATCAAACCTCCCCATTTAACATCATCAAATATCCACATCTGCCTATCCCAGGTCCTTGGGAAGGACTCGATAGGTAGTCAAAAATGTCAAATTCAGCCTGAACATGTGGCTGACTGCGTGATGAACAATAATAATAACAACAACCCAGATGTTACATTTGTCAATAGGAAAGAGAAAAGGTCTGGGTAGTACATGCAGTATTTGGAGACAGCAGAATAGAAGAGAAAGAACTGGAGAAGATAACAAAATACAAAGACCTGCAAATAGAAATAGAATGACATTGGCAAAAGCAAGCAAAGGTAGTATCAATAGTAACAGGTGCCTTGGGTGCAATCCCAAAACAATTGGAGCACCACTTGAACACTATTAGCATTGACAAAAATCACCATCAGTCAACTACAAAAGACAGCCTTGCTCAGAACAGCACACATCCTACAACTGTACTTTTAATACCATCAAACTTTCACATCTACCTATCTCACCTCTAGCACTAGGGCTTCTCCAGCTGGGCCCTAGATCATGATGCATAAAACTAAGTGTCATCAATATATTTCAATATATATATATTTCATCCTAAATGACAGGACCTCTCCAATCAGTTTCATCTGGATATTGAATAGTGTGCCCTCTATGGATTCCACATCACCACCTATTGGATTCTTATTCAGGTAGGTGAAAAACTGCCATAACCCATGCCACAATTCCCAACCCTTGTAGGAGGTCCAGATGAATACCATGGATAATGGTACCAAAAGGTTCTAAGAAGTTGAATGGAACCAATACAAATGCAGACCTGCTATCTAAGTCTCAATGAAGAAAACCCATCAGAGTGACCAATGCCTTTTTTGCTTTAAGGCCAGCCCTGAATTCCATTTGTAAAGAAGCTAGATAATCTGTTTCCTCCATGATTCTATGTAGCCGATTCATTGGAGATGGAGCACAAGTTATCAAACATGGTGAGGTCAGGTGAAGACCTTCTTAGGAAAAATGAGGATAATTCACAGAATGTGTCAAAGCTTAAACATGAACTATTTTTCTTCATTCATTTTAGAGAAGGGGAATAATGAAAGTGTGCCACACAATTTGACAAATAAGAGATGACGCCTGAATGCCCATTTGACTTCAAGCAAATGAAAGGAAAGGATATGCCAAAGAGATGATTCATCATTGCAGTTAACTTAACTTCTTCATTGCAGTGAATAAAGTTTTGATTTCAAATATAAAATACTCGTTGCTTTTTTCAGTGGCAATTCCCAACAACAACTTGCCAGCTGATAGCCAGCATCATTTAAATCAAACCCCTGTTGATTGCTGATGAACCAAGTCATGTTACAAACTGGTGTTTTATTCTGCTGAGTATTGAAATGGTGTCATGGGCACAAGGTTCTTGAGGGGAAGTAAGTTGTTCAGAGGGGGCTCACTCCACATTTGGACTACAATTGGACCATTATAATGTATTTTATAGGGGATGCTCTTGAATACTCAAGAGTATTTAAAACAGTTCATCAATACCAAAAGAAAAAGCATCTATGCTCAATTGTGTATTAATCTTTAAAATCCTTTGAACAAGTGTATATATTTGAATCAGAATTTTCTCTTTTACACCTCCACCAAACTTGATAAAATGTCCCTTCTTGTTACTCAGATTTCCAAAATAAGTTTGAAGCACTTTTATACATTCTATTCAATTTCTCTGGTGACTAATACTAACAGTGTCTTTTATATATATATAAAAAATTCTTTAAGATTATAACAGTTTTATATATATTAAATATGTTCTTGTGCTGAGATCTACAAGGTATTTTCAGTCACAGCCTGGGTTTGTATCTATTCCATATTCTCAAAATGGTGCATCTAACATAATGATTTTAAAAATCTCTATTAACTTTGACTTTATCATGTCACAAATATCTATGATTCAGCTACGTTACTGCCCAGTTGCTCAAACATTTTATGTAGCAAATCTGGTGCATTTCCTCTCTCTGGAGGTTGTTCTATTGATCCTCTCCCACCATCCATTCTTGCTGCTTTTCTGGTGATATGATATTATAATCCAATTATAATATATTTATAATCCAAAAATTGAAGTGCCTGAACCTGGAGGGGGAGGCAAGTTTCCCAATTTTGCTCTCTTTTGGCTTCCTGTGCCCTTTTGTCTCAAATGGCACTCAAAAGTTACAGTCAGCATTACAATCTGAAAGTGTTTAAAATGCAAATATTTATATAGGGTTTTTTTTTTACAACTGTGAGCTTGATTAAAATCCTTTTGAGTCCCTGCCATTAAACTCAGGAGCCAACTGCAAAAAAATCAGTTTCTGCAATCACTCACAAGGGGCAACTATCTGGAGTGCAAATGAATGATCTCAGAATCTCTCCTTTTTCCACAGAGACTTTATTAGCCAGAATTTGCCATTTGGCCTCTGATCGCCAGAGCAATGCCATTTTCCCTCCCTTAGGAACATCAAGTTATTTTGCTTCCTGACTTTTTTAAAGCACTCCTTCAGAAGCCAGACACAGTCCTAGGCACACAGACTGTTTAAGGAGATACAGCAAGGTGGCAATTTAGAATTTAGAATTCAGAATTTATTTAATTTGTTTGCCACCCGTTGTGAGGCGTCTCTGGATGGCTTGCAACATTAATATGCTAATTAATAGACAAGATTTAGCTGAGCAAGGCAGATTTCCAAACTGAGCAGTCCAAAGTCAAGCCAAAGACTTATGATACCCGATCAATGGAAGGACTAGGTCAGGGTTAGTCAATAATAAAAGTTAATACGTAACTAGATTTCAAGCGGTCATAATAGACAAGCCAGATGCTTGAGCTGCTTCTAGCTAGAGACCAATTGTTCCTATGGGAATATAAATACTCTCTGCCGAGTATGTACAACTGTGACTAAATCTTGCTGGTGACTTCAACATATTTGCTGCTTGGTCATAAGTCACACACTTTGGCAAAGTGCAGAGATACCAGGAAGAATTGTGTGTGTGTGTGGGGGAGACAACAAGGGAGTATCTCAAGACAGATCCTGAGGGCATGACTATAGTTCACCATGAATCCTCACTAGAAACCCTGCCTTCTACTGAATCCATTAAGTCATCATGAAAATAAAGAGTATAAAAAATTAATAGATCTCATTATATGTTGTGATTGATCGAATTATGTCTTTCTTTGGTGATAGTTTTGTTAAGGATTCTTGGTATGTATTCATTCCATTATTTGAGGAGATGGGACATCTACCCTGGGCATCTTGATTATATTATCCCATGAAAGAGCTTGTAGGAGGATAGCACCCCCTCCCCAGAGAAAGAAATATTTTGGGAATATTAAAATGCAAAATATTATATTTCCCCAAAGGATCTTAAAGGCAGAAAGGCAGACCCAGTTTTCTTAATAGCCCCAGGCAGAGGCCAGGTCTGTAGAAATGCAGATTTGATAATCCTATTCAGAAAGGTTGGGGCCAGGAAGCTTGGAGTTGATGAGATTAGAAAGACAAAGACCCCTGAAATCTACATACCCCACCCAAACTCTAAGGACAGGAAACATGACCATTAGGACATAATAGGATTAACCCACCACCATCAGAATACCAGAAAGGCACACTGAATCTCAGGTCAAAGTTCACGCCACAGGAACAGGAAACAACCTCAAAAGCCCAAGAAGGTATAAAAACCCACCACTCCCAGCAACATGTGGTCAGCTTTCCCAGAGCCACCTTTCTGTCTGGCTCTGCTCTTCAATAAACTACAACCTTCTTTCTACAGCAGTCTCCATTTTGTTTATTCCTGGCTTGGACTGGACCCTGATGAAGAATTTTCCTTCAACAAGTTTTCAGCACAAATCATCCTTCAGCAGCTGAGAGCTGAAATACATGTTCCAAGTAGGTCAGTTATCCTGGGATTGAGAGGAAAGTTGAGACTGTAAGGAGAATGGGACGGGAAGCAAAATGCAATCATGGAACATTAGTTCAAACAAATTAAATTGGTCATTATCTTTGCATCAAGGAGAAGGGGCAGGGGGAGGTTTTCTTCATTTTGACTTTTCTTCCAACTTCATTCACCTTTCCATTGGTTCTTAGAAATATTTTGTACACTTAATCCCGTCATGCAGTCATTGCTTTCTAGAAAAAACACATATGCTGGTAATATATAATAATTATATGCTCAAGCTCCTGGTCTCCTCTGGTTAAAAAACTTTGAATTGAGACATTTCTGGCGTTTTCTTATATAAGTGTAATAAACATACTTGATTTTATGTACAGAATGAATATATCAAATCTTTTTCATCCAGAATTCAAAACATGTAGAATTGAATTACATAAAAACATCAATCTTACATCTTAAATAATATGCCTATTTATTTATATATTTATTAAATCTCTAAACAGCTCATCACCTAAGTGACTCTTAGTGACCAATCAATGTTATCTGATTCTTACCAACATCTATTTTCTACTGGAATGGGTTTTTTCTCTGTCTTCAAATCAGTTTTGACACCTGGTGATTGACTGGATAAGTCCATGCTTTCATGGTTCCGATAGATGGAACCAAATAAATTAGAACTCCGAGGCTAGAAGCTTCCTCAAATAACATGTTTATTCAATACAAAATATCGGCACGATCAAAAGTGAAACCAAGTCTGAAATTCCCCCCAAAGAGTTACACTATTACAGGAGTGTCAAACTGCTGGCCTATGGGCCGGTTGCATCATACGGAGGCCACACCCACCCCAGCTCTGGCAATACAAAAAGTCGTGATACATTGCAACACGTCATGTGACGTGGCGAGTTTGATACCCGTGCACTATTACGAAGTCAAACTGCCCACCAGAGTGCTATACAATCATCCACATTCCCCAATAGAATAGTTTTGGCAAGCTTTCTAACAAAATGCCCAACCCTCTAACATAACCAATAGAATGACCTTGATTCCCACGGGACACAGAATTAATTAGACTAGCACAGATACTCTGCACCCCCTCCCATTCATGTGGCAACCTAGAACGAGCAAGATGGCTGCAGCCAGGTTCATTGTAGAGTTGACACATGCAGTTTTCCTGGCAACATTTTTGAAAGTGGTTTGCTATTGCTTTGCTTGTGTGTGCGTGTGTGTGTTTGTTTGCTTTTTTCCTGTGGCTGAGAGGGAGTGACTGGCTCAAATTCACTCAGTTGGCTTCACATTTAAGGAGAGATTAAAACCCACAGTTTCCCTGTTTCTGGGCTTGTGCCTTTAACATCAAACTGCTTCATACACCACTCTATATAAAAGTGTTCAGTATTCTTGTTCAGATTAGTATTACAAGTATTTCACTGAGTGCTCTGGGATGCTTGTAATACACTACTATCCATCTCAACAGAAAATGTTGAAAGTATGTACAAACCTATTGCTAACAAAATGTATTACACAAATCTGGCGGAGCATCTGGAACCGGCAACATGAAGGAATCCAAGGTGACCAGTGACTCATTAATTCTAAAGAGCATCAACATCTGCAGAGACATCTACAGCTAATCTAAATCTAAATTAAATCTAATCTATCCTTTAAAAACCTAAGTGATGAAAAATCCAGCCCAGAGGAGAACAGCTCTATGTAATTCCTTCTTAACCAGTTCCTGATTCAGTCCAGAGAGCTTTCTTATATCAATCAAAAATAAAACTACATAAAAGTTATTTTGATGATACTAGTAATGCTTCATTGCAAACCAAATCTCTTGAGATTTCTTTTTCACAACAAAATAAATAGGAATAGAATAAAACTATAAACTCGCAGCCAGTACTATATCTATTCACCATGTCCATGCTTATTTGCATCCATACTCATTTCCAGCTTGTTCTACATAACTTTGGAAATAACACTGAACTTTCAAAGGACACATTGATAGTCTGAAAGATCCCTTAGATATCAGTATGTTTTAAATCTGTCCTAAGAAATGCATACAAGTAGTCCTTAACTTACAATCATTCGTTTAGTGAGTATTCAAAGTTATGATGAGCACTGAAAAAGTGATTTATGACTGATCCTCACATTTACAATCATTGCAGCATCTCTGCTTTCACATGATCAATATATGGGTCCTTGGCAACTGGGAGAATTTATGATAGTTGCAACATTCTGGGATCACATGATTGCTTTTTGCAACCTTCCCAGTTGGCTGCTGACAAGTCACTTAATGAACGCAGTGATTCGCTTAACGACATAACAATTAAGTTCATAACATTGGGTACAACTGATGTAGCAGTTGCCTCGCTTAGCAGTGGTATTTCTGATCCCAATTGTGATTATAGGGTGAGGATTATGGTAGCTGTTCCAGTTATGGCAATGTTTTAGATAGACTCGTCTGAGTAATGCAATTTTATGTTGAAAACTGTGAATGGGGACTGATCCTCAGAATCAAAATACATGTAGCAATTGTAAAAGAGGTGAGTTTTTGGGCAATAGCACAGGAAAGCAAATAGATAATCATAGTTAGGGATAGTTGAGTATATCTAATGGGACACAACTATACTTTAGCTCAGTGTGAGTCACACACTATTAATAACCATTTATAAATTGCCCAGGATTGCCCAGGATTCTTAGAATTGTTCAGATGCTGAATCTAAATTTCCCAATCTTGAATAGGTGATCCGGCTAGGTACTGCATATATAAGCTACTGGTGCTTGAAAACAAGAATGGTATATAACTATAACAAGAATAAAATACTGTCTTTCAGCCTTAAACCACATTTCCAGCCAGCTATCCTAAGCTCCTGTTATTGAGTTAGCAACTACATTCGTAACTGATAAGTAGCAATATCAGTGGATGTGTTTTATAGAAAGGAGGGTTCAGGGGAGCTATAAAAATGCAGACAATAAAAATGAATTGTTCATGTTTCACTGGTTTGGATATCTCCATATCTTTCTCTAAATGATCCACTCAGCTTTTCTTTTCTCCTTACTAAGTCATTATTCTGTCATTCTGGCTGACTGCCAAGAGCAAGCCTTCTAACCATATGCATTATATAAACGTAAAAAGCCACTGTTTCCAAATTGTTCAGTTCAGGAAGAATTTAAGAACAAATGGCATAAAAGTAGATTAGCTACTGTGTAATGTCTTTTCAAATATTTCTATTGACCACCCACCATAATCAATGGCTTCCAAAAATCCTATGTGAGCACTTTTCCCTGTATGCTACTGATCCGTTCTGTTGTGACCTACATTTCAAACATGAAGTTTGTAAATCTTTGTCTGACAAGCTATTGTGCTTATAATTTCAGTGTGTTAGCTGGTTGGAGGTGGTCTCTTGTTTGTCCTTCTTGGCAGCTTATGCAAAATATTTGATGTACCTCTTCTGCCCCTCAATAAAATTGCTGCTTATGGATGCTCTCTCTGTCAGCACCAATCTGTCTTAGTGATTGTGCAGGGTGGGAAGAATCTAGATTTTATTATATATTATCAATTCAGGAAGAACCATCAGTGATGATTGGAAATTAGACATTTTTAAAGTTAGTATTAGGAAATCTCTTTTATATTGTAGCAATATATACCAAAAAGATCACCCTCTTGGTAGATTCTCAGAGCATTTCATGTAAAATATTTCATAATATTTGCATGTAACCACATCTGCATGCTGATAAATATGTATCAATATGATGAATCTTCAGAGACAGTTAAACCTACAATACAATGGAAACTAATTGAATAGAAAAACAAGTACAATGGATGGGGATCAGGAAAGGATAACATAAAGGGAGGAAGTAAGATAAACATGGCTGGACCTCGCACGAGGAAAGCGACCGACCAAGAACCCCAGCCTGGAGGAAGTAAGGAAAACAGGGAGGGGAAGGGGGGTGTCTAGAAGATGCTGTGGTTGCTCACGAGGTGCTGAGGTAGACGTGGCAGCAAAAGGTGATCCCTCCTGCCCTCGAACCATCAATCGGGTTAGTTGGCCGCACAGTTGGCCTCACAGGCCAAAGGGCCAACACTGACCACTCTCTTAGACCAGCCCTCGGCAGTGCAGCAGCCCCAAGTGCCCCCCGACTGACTCACGGCCCATCATAGAACTTTCCCCGATCCTATACGTCACACATACAGCTATGGCAATAGCAGTAACCCCGCCCACTTCCATCTTCCCTCTCGGCTCAGTGGGTGTAAATAACCAGCAAAGTCTGCCAGGAGTTGTAATGTTGTTTGAGAAAGGACACTGTTGCATAAATATGCTTAGACACACAGTATTATTCTTGTTTCATCAGTTCCTGAGTCGTTGTAATAGTTTCATCCTCATCCATCCCATCCACCTTAGCATGGCAGTCTGGCTCAGGAGGGGAGTGAAAGGTTGCCAATCAAGGAATGGCCTGGTGGGGGGGAAGCTAAGTTCCGGCACCTTTTTTCTTACAAAAAAAGCACTGGTAGAAGTTATAAACTAATAAAGTTACATATTTTTAAAATCTATTTTCTTACAAGTCTTAGTCCTGTCCAGTAAAACGTGTTCCTCTTCCATAACACCTTGGCAATTTAGTGTCCTTTAAAAGGTTCCACCACAATTACAGCCAAAGTAGCTAATCCCTTCATCTTCCAGCATTCAGATCCATGGAAGACTTCTGACCTGCAGTCTCTTTGCAAGAAGCAGCCATCTGGAAAACATGTGGGTAATCTCCTGTACTCTCCTTATCTAGATATATTCCAAAAAACCAATCTACTCACCAGTTCTTTGATTTTTGCCACGGTCACTTTCAGGTGACCGTGTTCAGTTCACCACGTGTCTCCCAGAATTTTCATTATTGTTTCAGACAATTACATTAAAATATATACAATATCTAATACTGAGGACATATGGAAAATATAAAAAATTAACAAACTTGAACATTAGATGCTTTAGAAACAATAGAAAGTCCCTATGACTAAAGCTTCAGGAGCCTTAAATTTTAATGTACTAATTTTTAATCACTGAGCAGCTGCATGATCTATAACTTTGCTGCTATTTAACTTTTCTAAAATTCATTTATGGCTTCATATTTCATTTTATAAGTAGGGTACATTTTAATGTCATTTGGGGGACCAAATATCTGGAGATTTCAGCACAGGAAATCTGTTCCTATGTGTCGCTTTCAATGTATTTTGTTAAGTAATAATTCAAATGTTTCAGTATGACTTCAAAGAACCACAAAGAAAAGAATCATCTATTATTTATAGTTATTTTTACTTTGCCTCTCATACCCAAAGGCATCTTCTAAGTTAAAAGAAAACAACACAGTAAAGACCACAGTTCAGTCACTACATCCAAACCCCAACACCCAAAACCAGGACTATAAAATTCAATTAAAAGAACAGCAGGAGAGGGCAGCAGGATATGAAATAACTTATCTGCTGGATCATTACTATCTAAAACAAAATAAATTGACAGGTAAATTTCCAAAATTGAATGAGTATGTAAAAGATGGTTCTGGTCCAATTAAAGCCATGTCCAGAGCTGTGTTACAGGGCAGGAAACTAAACTATAGGGCAATGTTGTTTCTACCATTAGAATTTTCCATAGAAATGATCTACTTTCCACTACAATATATTTAAGCATTGTCTAAATCAGTGATGGAGAACCTTTTAGAGACCGAGTGCCCAAACTGCAACACAAACCCCACTTAGGCATTGTCGGGTGCTGGGTGGCCATTGGGTAGGTGTGGCCCATTGGGTAGGTGTGGCCCATTGAGTGGGTGTGGCCCATTGGGTGGGCGTGACTGCAGTGGTAACGGCAGACTGGATGGGACTAAAAAGTTCAATCAATCAATTCCAACTTTGCAAGGTCTTTTTTTTTCCCATAAGAAGTTGAAATTGACTGATTGATTGAACCTTTTTTTTTCCACATGGCAGCAGAGGCCTAAAGCAAAAAGGTTTTATAAAACCCAGCTGAAGGCCTAGGACTGGGGCGATGAGAGGGCTCTGAGTGCCACCTCTGGACCCGTGCCATAGGTTTGCCACCACCTGTCTAAGCAGTGAATTATAACTTTACCATTTGACTGTCAAATCCCAGTTAAAGTGTACTAAGGTCTATTAATAATAACTATTTATATATCATTGAATATCTTTCCAGAAGTTAATAATGAGCAGCTTTGAGGAAATTTAGGCCAGTGCAGCAATTCCTCCTCCTCTTCCTCCTCTTCCTCCTCCTCGCCCACCCCTCCTCATCCTCCTTTCAGATTTTCAACCTTTCAAGTAACCATCTATCCATACAATTTGGTCCTTTATATCAGGGGTCCCCAATCCCCAGTCTGTGGACCGGTACTGGGCCGTGGCATGCCAGCAACCAGTCCGCACAAACAAACAAAGCCCCATCTGCAGGATACAGGCAGCACGCAAAACCGAGCCCTCTCCAGTCTGCGGAAAAACCTCTCTCCATGGAACCGGTCCCTGGTGCCCAAAAGGTTGAGGACCTCTGCTTTATATAATTCGGTATAGCAACTATAAATGCTACACTTTCAGATGATGGTCACAGTGAGATTTAAAAAGTGCAGAATCTATCATCATCTCATTCTCATCTATTTTATTAAGATATGGCCCAATTCTAGAATAATTCTGGATGGCTTACAATATAACAGAATAAAATACAATATTAGTAAGAAAAAAAAGATAAGTAAAAAGCAAGTAAAAATAAAGACTGCAGTGGTGTAACTAGCCAACAAATAAATGCATCCCACAATGCATATTAGACAAGGCCTGCAAGAAGAGCCATGTCAATTAAGGCTCTGCAGAACATCCTAAATTGTTTAAAAGTTTGGTATATAACAAAAGCCTCTTTGATTAAGTACAGTAATGTGCCTCCTATTTGTTCAGAGCTGCTTAATCTCTTTCAGCTTGTGGGAAAAAAATCATGATGTCTAATAATATGCATTTTATTATTTCAACCTATGTTAATTATGCACATGGATTAACCAGCATAAAATAAGAAATACAAGCTGAGTAAACTTTGAGTTGGCTGCCTGCATGTCTATCTAACTTTCTTTTGGAACACATTAAAGATAGCTCTGCTAAGTCTTCAATAATTGAAGTAAAATATTTCAAAATGTGCCATCTGCATAAGCTAAAACTCATGAAGGAAAATTTGTAAATGGACAGAGGAAGGAACAATCCTCACATGATGTGACATTCAAATCCAGATTGATTTATGGGGTTCATAGTGGATGGAATTTGGATCCCAGAAATCTTTCCTCCACCACCAACTAGGTACTATAAGCACTCACATAACCCTTCCTTCCTACACATTAGTTCCTTTATAGTCTTGTCTGGTGACATTGCTAACCTTATACCACACCAGTTGCAATGGTCTTAGTTGACACACCATCATGCCCATCATCTGCCAAATTTTTTTAAAATAAAACTAAATAAAAATAATGTTTTAAAAATAATAAATACAAAATTAAAAAGAAAACAAAAAACCCTCAAAGGGCAGACTTGATGGACCACAAGATCTTTTTCTGCTGCCACTTTTCTATGTTTCCATGTTGCTATCTCTTTCCTTGAAAAGTCCAAATGCATGAAAAAAGAAAGAGCAAGGTTGGGTGCCACATGGTTTGTTGGTATTACTGAAATATATGAAGTAGGTATGCTATGCCCAGTACCCACTTTGGGCCTATGCTCAGCCATGCCACCACTATTGGGTATGTCTAGTTTAATGAAGAGAAGGACGAGGGGGGACATGATAGCAGTGTTCCAATATCTCAGGGGCTGCCACAAAGAACAGGGAGTCAAGCTATTCTCCAAAGCGCCTGAAGGCAGGGCAAGAAGCAATGGATGGAAACTAATCAAGGAGAGAAGCAACCTAGAAGTAAGGAGAAACTTCCTGACAGTTAGAATAATTAATCAGTGGAACAACCTGCCTCCAGAAGTGGTGAATGCTCCAACACTGGAAGTTTTTAAGAAGAGACTGGACAGCCATTTGTCTGAAATGGTGTAGGGTTTCCTGCCTGAGCAGAGGGTTGGACTCGATGACCTCCAAGGTCTCTTCCAAGTTTTTTATTATTATTATTATTATTATTATTATTATTATTATTATTATTATTATTATTATTATTATTATTATTATTATTATTATTATTATTACTACTACTACTACTACTACTACTACTACTACTACTACTACTACTACTACACCAGACTCTCCTCCTCCTATTAGTATTGAGGAGGATCTGAGAAGCATGCTGATACCTAGAGCCATAGATTGAGATTGCTGTTAATGAATTCACTAGTTCTATTTCTACCCACTCATCTTATTTGACACCTGTCAAGGCTGGAGAAGGAGAGAAGATGTGTGTGGGAAGAGAAAGGATCCAGTTAGTGCTATACGTTATCTTAGACTTTCAGAAAGCTTTTGACAGAGGCCCCCATCAAAATCTTTTGACTAAAGTTAACAACTGAACATGTCCTTTCATGAAGAGATAACTGGCAAAAGAATGGTAGGAATAAATGGACCATAAGGTGCTACTCTTTGAAGGAGGCAGGCTGTTACAGAGATGCATTTTTAATTGTTCTGTTTTGTTTCTATGGTTAAAATTGGGGCAGTTGCTACAGCTGCTTTATGGTTTTCATTAAACTTTTTTTGTGTGTTCTGCAACAGATGTATGCACATTTTGCTACTTCAATGAAATACTGGCAGATTCTTATGTCACAATATCGTATAAATCTTCTATGTGAGACCAGATGGGAAGCTAATCTTGAAAGTATTAAAGCTGTACAATTTGAAATTTCAGAAACATGAGAATGCAAAGGCTAAGTAGTTGATGCATTTTTAAAAACAAAGAAGAAAATCCAAAAATTCGCAGATGATTTTGAACATGAAAGTTAATTTTGATGAACAGAAGTAACAAATTGTCAAAACTGAGCTTTCTTATGAAAGTAAACAGGAATTTTACTAACATAGCTATATTTCATTTTTGTCTGTAATACTGTAAATGTAGCTCTAGTTTTAATACAGGGCATTTTAATAACACCACAATATTAATAATGTCATTGGTAATGTGAATGAATATATAACATTAAGCAGAAAGTGAAGGAGCATTGCAAAAGATTAGCAAGATTCTAAAACAAATAAATTAGATGTGGATAGAAATCATTTGCAGAAGAAATTGTAGCTTTGTTGGATTTGTTCCTGGAAGAGGTAAACAGTATATTTTGAACAAATAGCTCCAATGCACTTTTCAAAATTTAACCATTGCACTCAACATTTTTTTTGTATTTCTGACTCAGCAGCTTTAGCAGCAGAAAGCTTTTCAGAAATGAAACTAGGGAAAATCTAGTTAAGATCTATAAATAAATAAGGGAATCATCCTATTCTCCAAAGCACCTGAAAGCAGGATAAGAAGTAACAGATGGAAACTTATCAAGGAGAGATTCGACCTAGAACTAAGGAGAAATTACCTGACTGCAAGAACAATTAATCAGTGGAATGGCTTGTCTTCAGAGGTTGTGAGTTCTCTATCACTGGAGGTTTTCAGAAGAAATTAGAAAATCATAATGGTATAGGGTCTCTTGCTCAAGTAAGAGGTTGGACTGGAAGACCTCCAGGGTCTATTACAACTTTCTTATTCTGAATTCTGAGTGAAGAATAATTTACAAAATAATAATTTGTTAAAACAGCAGTTGAAAGTGATAACAGTAGTTACAGAACAGAAAATGGGAAAAACAACACTTAAATATTTTTTTTTATTTCTGTTAAAAGAAGTATGTCTCTAAAGAAAATTTCAAAAAATAAAATAAAATAGTATTTAGATTTTTATTCGATATGTTTTTTTTTCTAGATATGGCTTTCATTTTAATTAAGGTTCGGTGGATATTCCATTTTGAACAGATACCTTTATTGCATTTTTTTTTTCAGAAATCCATTTGCAATGTTAATCTAAGACAATGCTGTGTGTGAAGATGGGGAGGACAAGAATTCTGGCGTTGCATTCAATGCCCAAATTCCTTTAACTAGCCCTTATTCAAGGAATGTAAGAGCAAATTCAGTTTCTAAGAACTTAATTGTTTCTTTAACCTTTCCTCCCTCAAAAGAATAATCCTTATATAATTCACAAAGACATATAGATCCAGCTGCCACTTATCACAGCAATGTGCAGATCAGGATGCGCTGAAATAACTAATGTACATGCTGCATGGCAGTGCTTTGAGGGTGGTCAGAATAATGAAGCCAAGTGTATTGAAAAGCTTATAGTGTTTTCATAGCTTTTTCCAGGCACATACATTGCGATGTAAAGAGAAAAAATACGTTGGTCAGCTGAGCAAGGAAAAATTAGTGCAGTCGAAGGGATGGGTTCAATTTTATAAATAAAATTTGGCACATACTGCTTTATTACCAAGGTTTGGGGCAGTCAAAACCAAATTCTAAAACAGTCCAAAGAATATTAGAAATAGTTCAGTCCTTGCAATAGTATTTGGCCAGATACTAGTGTCAATGTAATTGCTAGTATTAAGCTTTAAAATGAAGAAAAAAATTCAAAAGAGTAAACAGAGTAACATTTTACTCAGATCCTTGGGGATGAAGTGGTAAGTTCTAGATTAACTGCCTAAATTGTCTTAAAGGCAGTTATAAGAAATAAATATTTTCATCTCAGAAATAAATAATAATAATAAACAAGAGCCTCATGTTACTCTGAGCCCCCTTTATAAACCCTTGTACACCACCTGCCTTCTGAAATTAACCCAGAACTGAAAACGTCTCTTTCCCATATTATGGCTATGACCAGTGGGGTGTAGAGAATCATCTTCCAACTTTTCAGAAATCCTCCAGAGCTTCCTGAGTGGAAAAGGAATAGGAGCTTCCCTTCCAGTGTCAATAGTTCCATCTAGGCTCCTGAGTAATCTATTTCTGTCACAACTCACAATTACAGTCATGATAAAACAAATGGAAGAATTGTAGCTGAGTTCCTTTATCTCTCTCCCCCTACCCTCTCCAGGCTTGATGTCACAGGCTGTCTAGTTTTTAACTCTAGTGTAAAATAGTCAGTGCTGCTGCCATGTTAGAAGGAGACTGGCAGAGCCAGGAGGTGGAGTCAAGTGTGGAATTAGTTTAAAGTCCCTATGTAGTCACAAGAGGGTGAAGTCCAACCTCCCCGAATGCTACTGAACCTTGTCTAGTTTTACCCAGATATAAACTATTAATCTTAGAAGATTACTGTATATAGTCTAGTTTTACCCAGATATAAACCATTAATCTTAGAAGATTACTGTGTATAGGCTTGAGCTATAAAACAGTAAATTGAACTCTTCACATGTCGAACTGGTTGGTGGTGCCTGACATGCGGACCCTATCTGCTAAAGAATTCTGGCTGATGGGGTTAAGGAGAAGAACCTTTTCCATTATGACCCCTGCCCTATGGTATATATTCTAACCCTGGAGTTGAGAACTGTTTCCACTCCTTTGGCCTTCTGGAAGGATATTAAAACCTGGTTTTGCTGATTGGTCTGGTACTCAGCATTGTAGGTGGTTGACAGATCTCATCCCCATGCCATTCTTCTTCTTGGTTCTAGCTTTCTATATAGTTTTTTAAATTTTAACTATTTTTATATTTATTCTTTTACTGTCTGTAAGCCATCCAGGGTACCTTATAAAATGAAAAGGATGGCAATAAATTAAATTAAAAAATTAAATTAAATTAATTAAATTAAATTAAATTAAATTAAATTAAATTAAATTAAATTAAATTAAATTAAATTAAATTAAATTAAATTAAATTAAATTAAATTAAATTAAATTAAATTAAATTAAATTAAATTAAATTAAATTAAATTAAATTAAATTAAATTAAATCCTGACTAAACAGTAGTTAGCTGGTCCAGACACCCTTATGATCCTACCCAATGAACATGTCTGAAAGTGACTTTTATATGTGTTCAGTGGAATAACTTCCTCATGTTTGTGAGTTCTGCCATATGCATAAACTTCTTCCTTCTCAGACTCTAAAGAATCTGGGAAGGAGTGGATGAATATAAGAATGAAAGTGTGGGTGTTCGGATAACTGAGGATGTGGGCATAAATAAAAGATGGTTCACTTATGCAATCATAAATTCACTTCCAAATTCCTCAAATATATCCACTTTAACAGAATAACAGAGTTGGAAGGGACCTTGGAGGTTTTCTAGTCCATCCCCCTGCTCAGGCCAGAAACACTATTCTATTTCAGACAAATGGTTGTCTAATCTCTTCTTGAAAACCTCCAGAACTTACACTTCCTCAAATATTTATAGTCTGATATGGAATTACTCAGCCAAACCTTTAAAGTATATGGAGAGTCCTTGAGTTATAACTATTCATTTTGTGACAGTTTGAAATTACAATGGCATTGAAAAAAGTGACTTTCAGTTGTTCCTTTCACTTATGACTGTCACAGCATCATCATGGTCACATGATCAACATTCAAACTCCTGCAGCTAGCATGTAATTATGTTGGTTGCAGTGTCCAAATTGCTATTTGCAACCTTCCAACAAGCAAAGTAAATGGGGGAAGGCGGATTTCCTTAACAGGTGCATGATTCACATAGAAACTGCAGTGTTTCGCTTAAAATGGCAAAAACAGTTGTAAAATTGGGTGTGATTCACTTTACAACCAAACTTCTTTAGCCACAGAAATTTCCATCCCAGTTGTAGTTGTAAGCCGAGCACTATCTGTAATTCATTTCAATCACAGGGATTATGTTTGGCAAACCTTGTTGTATCTTCCAGCCCAGCATGCACAGTACAGTCTGCAGCCCAAAAGATTATGTGTGGGTAAAAGATCTGCACAAAGAACTTCAAGATTTCCTAGTAGAGATAATCACGTTAGAGC
The DNA here is from genome assembly GCF_001527695.2 of Protobothrops mucrosquamatus. Lineage (NCBI taxonomy): Eukaryota > Metazoa > Chordata > Lepidosauria > Squamata > Viperidae > Protobothrops > Protobothrops mucrosquamatus. The sequence continues at coordinate 43,037 of NW_015389985.1, forward strand.
CCCTTCAGTGTGCCAAGAATGTATTCCTGTCATTGTCTATGGAGATTCCCAGTCATCCAGGTCATAGTTATCCCAAAGATGCTTTTTCATGAGGCAACTGGATTTTCTTGTTTTTCTTTGAAGACATTCTGCTTCCAAGAAGCTTCTTGGATGAGAAGCAGAATGTGTTCAAAGAAAAACAAGAAAGTCCACTTGCCTCACGAAAAAGCATCTTTGGGATAGTCCTGTCATTCTTTATATTCATGTTCCAGCTACACATGGACCAGCCATGTGGATTTAAAATAGACACTATAAAGCCATATTAGTGCAAAAGCACAAACAGAATTTATATGAATTTCATCTCTAACTTAGGTATCTCAAGAAAAAGACCAAGGAATGAATATTTTCCTAAGACAGGAGACTGACTTGGTTCATCCATTGTACAAAGCAATAATGTACTCTCCTTACTTTTGACTTAAAATATTGTTTGTGTGCAACCAGAACTGAATCAAAATGGGTTTAACCAGCAAATCAAGGTTAACCAATCCATGGCTTACCAAAATGTATGAAACGTGTCAGTAGTAAAGAATGGCATATGGACCAATTTTGATATTCTCATCGCCTAAGATGCCATTTATTGTCCTGCTTTCCAATCATATTTCATTTGGAATAGAATAGAGCTGGAAGGGATCTTGGAGGTCTTCTAGTCCAGCTCCCTGCTCAAGCAGGAGGTCCTATACCATCTCAATCAGATGATTGTCCAGTCTCTTTTTAAAAACTTTCAGCGATGGAGCGCCCACGATTTCTGGGGTTAAGCTGTTCCATTGGTTGATTGTCCTCACTGTCAGGAAGTTTCTCCTTAATTCCAGATTACTTCTCTTCTTGATCAGTTTCCAACCATTGTTTCTTGTCCTTCCCTTTGCTGCTCTTGTGAACAACTTGTCCCCCTCTGCCTTGTGGCAGCCTCTCAAATACTGAAACACTGCTATCATGACTCCCTTATTTCTTCTTTTCTTTAGACTAGCCAAACCCAAGTTCCACAGCCGTTCTTCGTATGCTTTGGTCTCCAGGCCTTTGATTATCTTAGTTGCTCTTCTCTGATTTTTTTCCAGTCTTGCAACAACTTTTTTGTGATATGGTGACCAAAATTGGCTGCAGTATTCAAGGTGTGGTCTTACTAGGGCTTTATAAAGTGGTACTAATACGTCACGTGATCTTGATTCTATGCTTCTTTTCAGGTATTCATCAAGTATTGTTTCAAGGCATTGTGTTATTTATTCTATTCTGAGAGCCCATTCATAAAACATCAGCAAAAAACAGTAGGGAATTAAGGGAAAAATCAAAACACTGAACTACTGTAGCATTCCTGCATTTTTAAAGAAAATGTAGCTTCTGTTTTGGGAAATGTTGTTTATGACAGTCTGTACCAATTGCCTACTCAGCGTCAATCCCTTTAGCCTGCTTGCTGTGAAGACACGTGTAGACCTATAGTCTTTGCAATAGACTTTCAGTGGGATATACAAGAAACATATGTTGTAGAATTGTTATTTTGTGTTAAGCAAGAAAATGGGATCCAGGGCTTCTGGAAGGATGCCTTGTTAAGCAGTGGGATTTCAGCTTGCATCCTTTCATCTCTTGTAAAGAAGGGAAGCACCTGGAATAGCAGATGGTAGTACTAACACTCATGGGTTTCATTTTTCAGGCTTAAGAAACAAAAGAGCTTCATTGGTAACATTTCCAATACAAGAAATACTTCTTGCAATAAATAATATTTCTGATTTCCCAGCACAGTATGAAGAACTTTTTTTTTACTAGAACCATGTTGACAGAATCTCTTTCTGCTTCTTGATGCTGTCTTTATTAATAGTTATTCTTTAGGTAGGGTGCACAAAATAACTGTAGGCATGGATACAAAAACTTGAGCTATAATTGTTGAGCTCATGATGTGCTGGAAATAGCCCTGCAGACAGAGTTTTATATTCCATTTCTCAACAACGTTTTGACATGGTTATTAGACTTAGGAAGATCCAATCTTTAGAAACTTCAATAATCAAAATGATTGCAAGAAAATCCAAGAGAATTTAGTTTCTACTTTTTAATTCATTTTTCTTTTCATTCAATACCACTGAATTAATAAAAAAGAAAAAGAAAACAGTGATTAGCCCTTGAAGAAGATGCAGTTTATAGATTCTTACTCTGCAGGATAAGAGAATGCTTGAAATAAAAAGTTCCATTTAACATGGGAAATTTCAGCACAATATATCAATACCCAGATATATCCTGTTGAGTTCAATGATTCTTACTGCCAAGAAACTATTTATTATACCTAGCCTCAGTTGTATAAATAGGATTGGCAATCATATTCAGGAGCAAAGAAGCATGAGCAAAATATGGTGAACAAAATAAGTCTTCTTATAGATGTAAAGGCTGCACCAACCCAAGATCAGGGCCAGATCTTTGCATTCCCATTATATCATAGGACTTGTGGAGTGCTTCAGAAACTGGGCCAATTAACTCACCAGGACTTAGTTCTGAATAGAAAAGAATAACAAAACCAAGAACAGAATATAAAGAGTTAAAAATACAGATTAAAAGTAATAAGAAATAGGTCCCAATGGGTATAGGTATAGGTGAAAGAAATGCAACTTTGCAGATTTTCTAACTGTTGAGACACTAGGAAGCAAGTACAATTTGTGCAGGAAGGCATTCCATAGCCAATTTATTGTTCTCTATGGCCTTTGTTAGTAGGGGCATCTTCAGAATGATCTGGTCTTAATGGTGAAACTGGTCCATAGCAAGAGGTGATTGCCTAACCTTGTGTAGGACATTAGATACTAAGGGACATAAAGAGAAACCAGTATCTTAAATTGTGTTCACTAAGCCAGGGGTCCCCAACCTCCGGTCCATGGACCAGTACCGGGCCACGGCATGCCAGCAACCGGTCCGCACAAACAAGCAAAGCTCCATCTGCAGGATGCAGGCAGCACACAAAACCACACACCCTCCGGTCTATGGAAAAACCTCTCTCCACAGAACCGGTCCCTGGTGCCCAAAAGGTTGGGGACCTTGGCACTAAGCACATAGAATAGATCTTTCAGTACAGATGTCACGTGATTGCTATATGTTGTACAGAAGCAGTCATTTTGCACCAAATGCAGCTTCTTACTTTGGATGTTGATCCTGGGCTCAGTAACAGGGACACATTTATGGCCATTCGCAGAGTCCCATGTTTAAAATGGTTTTGCTAAAAACCTGCACTTACTTCTGGTTTTCTGCAAAAGGGCGCCCTAGCAAACAATGGGTTTCCTTAATTACTACAGGATTCATTTGCCAACTGCCATGTTTGCTTAACAACTGCCACAAAAATGTTGTAAAATTGTGTTATGACTGTTACGACTCATGATCATAATGGACCGGCTCCATTATGGTTGTAACTCTGGGACTACCTATGTGGTGTTGACTAGTATTACATTAGTCCTTAGAACTAATAGCNAACAATGGGTTTCCTTAATTACTACAGGATTCATTTGCCAACTGCCATGTTTGCTTAACAACTGCCACAAAAATGTTGTAAAATTGTGTTATGACTGTTACGACTCATGATCATAATGGACCGGCTCCATTATGGTTGTAACTCTGGGACTACCTATGTGGTGTTGACTAGTATTACATTAGTCCTTAGAACTAATAGCACTCTTTTACATCTTTTAAATATCACTCTTTTAAACATTTTTTCCAGTTTCTCTTTGATAATTTCCAATATTTGTGTATGTAAAGCATGCACAATATAAAATGATTTAATAGATAGATAGATAGATATAGATAGATGATAGAGAGAGATATGATAGATATATATAGATGATAGAGAGATATATATAATAGATAAATAATAATAATAGTAATAGTAGTAGTAGTAGTAATAATAATAATAATAATAATAATAATAATAATAATAATAATAATAATAATAATAATAATAATAATAATAATAATGTCATCTAATCCAATTTACTGCTCAGGCAGGAAACCCTATACCATTTCGGACAAATGGCTGTCCAGTCTCTTCTTAAAAACTTCCAGTGTTGGAGCATTCACTGCTTCTGGAGGCGGGTTGTTTCACTGGTTAATTGTTCTAACTGTCAGGAAGTTTCTCCTTAGTTCTAGGTTGCTTCTCTACTTGATTAGTTTCCATCCATTGCTTCTTGTCCTGCCTTCTGGCGCTTTGGAAAATAGCTTGATTCCTTCTTCTTTGTGGTAACCCCTGAGATATTGGAACACTGCTATCATGTCCCCCCTCGTCCTTCTCTTCATTAAACTAGACATACCCAATTCCAGCAACAGTTCCTTATATGTTTTAGCCTCCAGTCCCCTAATCATCTCTGTTGGTCTTCTCTGTAACCTTTCTAGAGTCTCAACATCTTTTTTACATCGTGGTGACAAAACTGGATGCAGTATTCCAAGTGTGGCTTTATGAAGGCATTGTAAAGTGGTATTAATACTTCACGTGATCTTGATTCTATCCCTGTGTTGGCTTAGATAGTTAGATAGATAGCCAACACTGTGTTGGCTTAGATAGATAGATAGATAGATAGATAGATAGATAGATAGATAGATAGATAGATAGATAGATAGATAGATAGATAGATAGATAGATAGATAGATAGATAGATAGATAGATAGATAGATAGATAGATAGATAGATAGATAGATAGATAGATAGATAGATAGATAGATAGATAGATAGATAGATAGATAGATAGATAGATANAACAATGGGTTTCCTTAATTACTACAGGATTCATTTGCCAACTGCCATGTTTGCTTAACAACTGCCACAAAAATGTTGTAAAATTGTGTTATGACTGTTACGACTCATGATCATAATGGACCGGCTCCATTATGGTTGTAACTCTGGGACTACCTATGTGGTGTTGACTAGTATTACATTAGTCCTTAGAACTAATAGCCCTCTTTTACATCTTTTAAATATCACTCTTTTAAACGTTTTTTCCAGTTTCTCTTTGATAATTTCCAATATTTGTGTATGTAAAGCATGCACAATATAAAATGATTTAATAGATAGATAGATAGATAGATAGATATAGATAGATGATAGAGAGAGATATGATAGATATATATATAGATGATAGAGAGATATATATAATAGATAAATAATAATAATAGTAATAGTAGTAGTAGTAGTAGTAGTAGTAATAATAATAATAATAATAATAATAATAATAATAATAATAATAATAATAATAATAATAATAATAATAATAATAATAATAATAATAATAATAATAATAATAATAATAATGTCATCTAATCCAATTTACTGCTCAGGCAGGAAACCCTATACTATTTCGGACAAATGGCTGTCCAGTCTCTTCTTAAAAACTTCCAGTGTTGGAGCATTCACTGCTTCTGGAGGCGGGTTGTTTCACTGGTTAATTGTTCTAACTGTCAGGAAGTTTCTCCTTAGTTCTAGGTTGCTTCTCTACTTGATTAGTTTCCATCCATTGCTTCTTGTCCTGCCTTCTGGTGCTTTGGAAAATAGCTTGATTCCTTCTTCTTTGTGGTAACCCCTGAGATATTGGAACACTGCTATCATGTCCCCCCTCGTCCTTCTCTTCATTAAACTAGACATACCCAATTCCAGCAACAGTTCCTTATATGTTTTAGCCTCCAGTCCCCTGATCATCTCTGTTGGTCTTCTCTGTAACCTTTCTAGAGTCTCAACATCTTTTTTACATCGTGGTGACAAAACTGGATGCAGTATTCCAAGTGTGGCTTTATCAAGGCATTGTAAAGTGGTATTAATACTTCACGTGATCTTGATTCTATCCCTGTGTTGGCTTAGATAGATAGATAGATAGCCAACACTGTGTTGGCTTAGATAGATAGATAGATAGATAGATAGATAGATAGATAGATAGATAGATAGATAGATAGATAGATAGATAGATAGATAGATAGATAGATAGATAGATAGATAGATAGATAGATAGATAGATAGATAGATAGATAGATGTATAAACTGTCTCTGGTGTCATTTATATTTCTGTGAATTGTGATCATCAATTTGCTTCCAT